>NW_026646329.1:0-86204 GCF_949987535.1 Balaenoptera acutorostrata
CCAGAAATGCAGGACCGGCCATGGAGAAATGGGAGCCTTGCTACGCTGATGGGTGGGATGTAAATTGCCAACAGCCACTCTGGAGAAGTGTACGGTGTGTTATGAAACATCTAAAAAACACAGCTTGGAGAGCATAGGGCACTTCCACTCATGGCCGTATAAATTGGGAAAACTAAAAATCAGCAAGACACAGGCACCCCAAAGTTTAGGGCTGCTCTGTTGACAAGAAACCCCACTTCATTACACCTTAAATATCCTAGGAAAGAGAAAAATGGATAAAGAAGTGGTGGTCCTCATGTACAATGGAATATCACTCAGCCATGAAATCCACGTCATAAGGCTAGTAGCAGCACGATGAGTGGATTTAGGTACGACGATTCTAAGTGAAATAAGTCACACAGAAAAGACACTTATCATAAGATATCACTTAGAGAGGGAATGTAAAAACCGCTACACTTGAACTGAATTGCAAAACAGAACAGAGTCACACGTTTAGGAAACACACTATGGCTGCTGAACGGGAAAGGTGAGGTGGGGTGATGCATAAAACAAGGGTTTCAAATTAGCTCCGATACCGTTCCATAAACCCAATATGTAAGAGACAAGACCTATTCCTTTTTCAGTGAACTGGACTCAACACCCCCTATTCACCGCACAAGAATATATCTGACTAGTAAGAATCTTCAAACCTATGTATTGATATCTCTCCGTAAGTGAGTCAAGGGGGTGTAAAGCGGCATAAACACAGCCGTGAAAAGCAGCTAAACCCCAATATAAAAATAAATTACTTTTCAAAACCCGTGAAACAAAGACAGTGAAAGAGAGAGAAATTCTTACAAAATTCGTTCAGGGGCTGTGATGCAACCTGGATTGACCATATCTAGACCCACAGCTGATTGAGACATAAGGGTGGACACTCTTGGGGCTGAGAGGTTCGGTGAGGTTGGGTGAGCCAACGCAGACCCTTTCAAGTAATACTGCATGGTACCCATCCCATGGGTCCCAAATCTCCAGGTTCAAGGGCATCTTCCTACGTCGAAAACAGGCATAAGAAACCCAGAAGATGGTACACCGTGTGATCCGGAAAGGTTTCTAAAACGCACCTCATTTCTCATCTCCTTTGCTCGGGTTCGCCATTCCAGCCGATTTACTAGCCATCTCCCTCCTTGGAGAATCAGCACCTTTAACCTCCTGTTCCGTACAGGTTGCAATTTGTCCTGAGGATGAAGGGGAAGAGGGGGAACCAATGAGAGACTAGCTCTAGGTGTTGGGACAGGCACAGGTCACTCTATTTTCCCATCAGGAAGAAGAATTAAGCACAAGCTCAGCCTGCCCCCCAGAACCAGAAGAGGGCCTGAAGCAATCCTGCGCTTTTGCGGCCAGCTCCCAAAAAAGCGAGTTGAAAAATGGAGCTCAGGGGCACTGCAATTCACAAACCTGCAGAGTTTTAAATGATAACTCTCGTCCACAAATATATTGAGGGAAGGCAACGAAGAGGCTTTGAAAGCAAGGCAGAATTGCAGGAAACAGATTTCAGGAGGTAGATTCGAATCGCCTTGAAAGCACATGAAAAGCGGCAAAACGTGGACAATGATGCCCTTGGCCAAAAAGGGCGTATGCGTTTTTTCCTGAATATATTCAGGAAAAAACGCATACGCCCTTTTTGGCCAACCAAGCAACCTGGAAAGGCCAATCAGCGCTCCAAAGAAGTCTCGCTTCCCAGCGGGCCAAAGGGCCATGAGGAAAAAAGTGTCCAAACCAGAAATGCAGGACCGGCCATGGAGAAATGGGAGCCTTGCTACGCTGATGGGTGGGATGTAAATTCCCAACAGCCACTCTGGAGAAGTGTACGGTGTGTTCTGAAACATCTAAAAAACACAGCTTGGAGAGCATAGGGCACTTCCACTCATGGGCGTATAAATTGGGAAAACTAAAAATCAGCAAGACACAGGCACCCCAAAGCTTAGGGCTGCTCTGTTGACAAGAACCCCCACTTCATTACACCTTAAATATCCTAGGAAAGAGAAAAATGGATAAAGAAGTTGGGGTCCTCATGTACAATGGAATATCACTCAGCCATGAAATCAACGTCATAAGGCTAGTAGCAGCACGATGAGTGGATTTAGGTACGAAGATTCTAAGTGAAATAAGTCACACAGAAAAAGACACTTATCATACGATATCACTTAGAGAGGGAATGTAAAAACCGCTACACTTGAACTGAATTGCAAAACAGAACAGAGTCACACGTTTAGGAAACACACTATGGCTGCTGAACGGGAAAGGTGAGGTGGGGTGATGCATAAAACAAGGGTTTCAAATTAGCTCCGATACCGTTCCATAAACCCAATATGTAAGAGACAAGACCTATTCCTTTTTCAGTGAACTGGACTCAACACCCCCTATTCACCGCACAAGAATATATCTGACTAGTAAGAATCTTCAAACCTATGTATTGATATCTCTCCGTAAGTGAGTCAAGGGGATGTAAAGCGGCATAAACACAGCCGTGAAAAGCAGCTAAACCCCAATATAAAAATAAATTACTTTTCAAAACCCGTGAAACAAAGACAGTGAAAGAGAGAGAAATTCTTACAAAATTCGTTCAGGGGCTGTGATGCAACCTGGATTGACCATATCTAGACCCACAGCTGATTGAGACATAAGGGTGGACACTCTTGGGGCTGAGAGGTTCGGTGAGGTTGGGTGAGCCAACGCAGACCCTTTCAAGTAATACTGCATGGTACCCATCCCATGGGTCCCAAATCTCCAGGTTCAAGGGCATCTTCCTACGTCGAAAACAGGCATGAGAAACCCAGAAGATGGTACACCGTGTGATCGGGAAAGGTTTCTAAAACGCACCTCATTTCTCATCTCCTTTGCTCGGGTTCGCCATTCCAGCCGATTTACTAGCCATCTCCCTCCTTGGAGAATCAGCACCTTTAACCTCCTGTTCCGTACAGGTTGCAATTTGTCCTGAGGATGAACGGGAAGAGGGGGAACCAATGAGAGACTAGCTCTAGGTGTTGGGACAGGCACAGGTCACTCTATTTTCCCATCAGGAAGAAGAATTAAGCACAAGCTCAGCCTGCCCCCCAGAACCAGAAGAGGGCCTGAAGCAATCCTGCGCTTTTGCGGCCAGCTCCCAAAAAAGCGAGTTGAAAAATGGAGCTCAGGGGCACTGCAATTCACAAACCTGCACAGTTTTAAATGATACCTCTCGTCCACAAATATACTAAGGGAAGGCAACGAAGAGGCTTTGAAAGCAAGGCAGAATTGCAGGAAACAGATTTCAGGAGGTAGATTCGAATCGCCTTGAAAGCACATGAAAAGCGGCAAAACGTGGACAATGATGCCCTTGGCCAAAAAGGGCGTATGCGTTTTTTCCTGAATATATTCAGGAAAAAACGCATACGCCCTTTTTGGCCAACCAAGCAACCTGGAAAGGCCAATCAGCGCTCCAAAGAAGTCTCGCTTCCCAGCGGGCAAAAGGGCCATGCGGAAAAAAGTGTCCAAACCAGAAATGCAGGACCGGCCATGGAGAAATGGGAGCCTTGCTACGCTGATGGGTGGGATGTAAATTGCCAACAGCCACTCTGGAGAAGTGTACGGTGTGTTCTGAAACATCTAAAAAACACAGCTTGGAGAGCATAGGGCACTTCCACTCATGGGCGTATAAATTGGGAAAACTAAAAATCAGCAAGACACAGGCACCCCAAAGTTTAGGGCTGCTCTGTTGACAAGAACCCCCACTTCATTACACCTTAAATATCCTAGGAAAGAGAAAAATGGATAAAGAAGTGGTGGTCCTCATGTACAATGGAATATCACTCAGCCATGAAATCCACGTCATAAGGCTAGTAGCAGCACGATGAGTGGATTTAGGTACGACGATTCTAAGTGAAATAAGTCACACAGAAAAGACACTTATCATAAGATATCACTTAGAGAGGGAATGTAAAAACCGCTACACTTGAACTGAATTGCAAAACAGAACAGAGTCACACGTTTAGGAAACACACTATGGCTGCTGAACGGGAAAGGTGAGGTGGGGTGATGCATAAAACAAGGGTTTCAAATTAGCTCCGATACCGTTCCATAAACCCAATATGTAAGAGACAAGACCTATTCCTTTTTCAGTGAACTGGACTCAACACCCCCTATTCACCGCACAAGAATATATCTGACTAGTAAGAATCTTCAAACCTATGTATTGATATCTCTCCGTAAGTGAGTCAAGGGGGTGTAAAGCGGCATAAACACAGCCGTGAAAAGCAGCTAAACCCCAATATAAAAATAAATTACTTTTCAAAACCCGTGAAACAAAGACAGTGAAAGAGAGAGAAATTCTTACAAAATTCGTTCAGGGGCTGTGATGCAACCTGGATTGACCATATCTAGACCCACAGCTGATTGAGACATAAGGGTGGACACTCTTGGGGCTGAGAGGTTCGGTGAGGTTGGGTGAGCCAACGCAGACCCTTTCAAGTAATACTGCATGGTACCCATCCCATGGGTCCCAAATCTCCAGGTTCAAGGGCATCTTCCTACGTCGAAAACAGGCATAAGAAACCCAGAAGATGGTACACCGTGTGATCCGGAAAGGTTTCTAAAACGCACCTCATTTCTCATCTCCTTTGCTCGGGTTCGCCATTCCAGCCGATTTACTAGCCATCTCCCTCCTTGGAGAATCAGCACCTTTAACCTCCTGTTCCGTACAGGTTGCAATTTGTCCTGAGGATGAAGGGGAAGAGGGGGAACCAATGAGAGACTAGCTCTAGGTGTTGGGACAGGCACAGGTCACTCTATTTTCCCATCAGGAAGAAGAATTAAGCACAAGCTCAGCCTGCCCCCCAGAACCAGAAGAGGGCCTGAAGCAATCCTGCGCTTTTGCGGCCAGCTCCCAAAAAAGCGAGTTGAAAAATGGAGCTCAGGGGCACTGCAATTCACAAACCTGCAGAGTTTTAAATGATAACTCTCGTCCACAAATATATTGAGGGAAGGCAACGAAGAGGCTTTGAAAGCAAGGCAGAATTGCAGGAAACAGATTTCAGGAGGTAGATTCGAATCGCCTTGAAAGCACTTGAAAAGCGGCAAAACGTGGACAATGATGCCCTTGGCCAAAAAGGGCGTATGCGTTTTTTCCTGAATATATTCAGGAAAAAACGCATACGCCCTTTTTGGCCAACCAAGCAACCTGGAAAGGCCAATCAGCGCTCCAAAGAAGTCTCGCTTCCCAGCGGGCCAAAGGGCCATGAGGAAAAAAGTGTCCAAACCAGAAATGCAGGACCGGCCATGGAGAAATGGGAGCCTTGCTACGCTGATGGGTGGGATGTAAATTCCCAACAGCCACTCTGGAGAAGTGTACGGTGTGTTCTGAAACATCTAAAAAACACAGCTTGGAGAGCATAGGGCACTTCCACTCATGGGCGTATAAATTGGGAAAACTAAAAATCAGCAAGACACAGGCACCCCAAAGCTTAGGGCTGCTCTGTTGACAAGAACCCCCACTTCATTACACCTTAAATATCCTAGGAAAGAGAAAAATGGATAAAGAAGTTGGGGTCCTCATGTACAATGGAATATCACTCAGCCATGAAATCAACGTCATAAGGCTAGTAGCAGCACGATGAGTGGATTTAGGTACGAAGATTCTAAGTGAAATAAGTCACACAGAAAAAGACACTTATCATAAGATATCACTTAGAGAGGGAATGTAAAAACCGCTACACTTGAACTGAATTGCAAAACAGAACAGAGTCACACGTTTAGGAAACACACTATGGCTGCTGAACGGGAAAGGTGAGGTGGGGTGATGCATAAAACAAGGGTTTCAAATTAGCTCCGATACCGTTCCATAAACCCAATATGTAAGAGACAAGACCTATTCCTTTTTCAGTGAACTGGACTCAACACCCCCTATTCACCGCACAAGAATATATCTGACTAGTAAGAATCTTCAAACCTATGTATTGATATCTCTCCGTAAGTGAGTCAAGGGGATGTAAAGCGGCATAAACACAGCCGTGAAAAGCAGCTAAACCCCAATATAAAAATAAATTACTTTTCAAAACCCGTGAAACAAAGACAGTGAAAGAGAGAGAAATTCTTACAAAATTCGTTCAGGGGCTGTGATGCAACCTGGATTGACCATATCTAGACCCACAGCTGATTGAGACATAAGGGTGGACACTCTTGGGGCTGAGAGGTTCGGTGAGGTTGGGTGAGCCAACGCAGACCCTTTCAAGTAATACTGCATGGTACCCATCCCATGGGTCCCAAATCTCCAGGTTCAAGGGCATCTTCCTACGTCGAAAACAGGCATGAGAAACCCAGAAGATGGTACACCGTGTGATCGGGAAAGGTTTCTAAAACGCACCTCATTTCTCATCTCCTTTGCTCGGGTTCGCCATTCCAGCCGATTTACTAGCCGTCTCCCTCCTTGGAGAATCAGCACCTTTAACCTCCTGTTCCGTACAGGTTGCAATTTGTACTGAGGATGAACGGGAAGAGGGGGAACCAATGAGAGACTAGCTCTAGGTGTTGGGACAGGCACAGGTCACTCTATTTTCCCATCAGGAAGAAGAATTAAGCACAAGCTCAGCCTGCCCCCCAGAACCAGAAGAGGGCCTGAAGCAATCCTGCGCTTTTGCGGCCAGCTCCCAAAAAAGCGAGTTGAAAAATGGAGCTCAGGGGCACTGCAATTCACAAACCTGCAGAGTTTTAAATGATACCTCTCGTCCACAAATATACTAAGGGAAGGCAAGGAAGAGGCTTTGAAAGCAAGGCAGAATTGCAGGAAACAGATTTCAGGAGGTAGATTCGAATCGCCTTGAAAGCACATGAAAAGCGGCAAAACGTGGACAATGATGCCCTTGGCCAAAAAGGGCGTATGCGTTTTTTCCTGAATATATTCAGGAAAAAACGCATACGCCCTTTTTGGCCAACCAAGCAACCTGGAAAGGCCAATCAGCGCTCCAAAGAAGTCTCGCTTCCCAGCGGGCAAAAGGGCCATGCGGAAAAAAGTGTCCAAACCAGAAATGCAGGACCGGCCATGGAGAAATGGGAGCCTTGCTACGCTGATGGGTGGGATGTAAATTCCCAACAGCCACTCTGGAGAAGTGTACGGTGTGTTCTGAAACATCTAAAAAACACAGCTTGGAGAGCATAGGGCACTTCCACTCATGGGCGTATAAATTGGGAAAACTAAAAATCAGCAAGACACAGGCACCCCAAAGTTTAGGGCTGCTCTGTTGACAAGAACCCCCACTTCATTACACCTTAAATATCCTAGGAAAGAGAAAAATGGATAAAGAAGTTGGGGTCCTCATGTACAATGGAATATCACTCAGCCATGAAATCAACGTCATAAGGCTAGTAGCAGCACGATGAGTGGATTTAGGTACGAAGATTCTAAGTGAAATAAGTCACACAGAAAAGACACTTATCATAAGATATCACTTAGAGAGGGAATGTAAAAACCGCTACACTTGAACTGAATTGCAAAACAGAACAGAGTCACACGTTTAGGAAACACACTATGGCTGCTGAACGGGAAAGGTGAGGTGGGGTGATGCATAAAACAAGGGTTTCAAATTAGCTCCGATACCGTTCCATAAACCCAATATGTAAGAGACAAGACCTATTCCTTTTTCAGTGAACTGGACTCAACACCCCCTATTCACCGCACAAGAATATATCTGACTAGTAAGAATCTTCAAACCTATGTATTGATATCTCTCCGTAAGTGAGTCAAGGGGGTGTAAAGCGGCATAAACACAGCCGTGAAAAGCAGCTAAACCCCAATATAAAAATAAATTACTTTTCAAAACCCGTGAAACAAAGACAGTGAAAGAGAGAGAAATTCTTACAAAATTCGTTCAGGGGCTGTGATGCAACCTGGATTGACCATATCTAGACCCACAGCTGATTGAGACATAAGGGTGGACACTCTTGGGGCTGAGAGGTTCGGTGAGGTTGGGTGAGCCAACGCAGACCCTTTCAAGTAATACTGCATGGTACCCATCCCATGGGTCCCAAATCTCCAGGTTCAAGGGCATCTTCCTACGTCGAAAACAGGCATGAGAAACCCAGAAGATGGTACACCGTGTGATCGGGAAAGGTTTCTAAAACGCACCTCATTTCTCATCTCCTTTGCTCGGGTTCGCCATTCCAGCCGATTTACTAGCCATCTCCCTCCTTGGAGAATCAGCACCTTTAACCTCCTGTTCCGTACAGGTTGCAATTTGTCCTGAGGATGAACGGGAAGAGGGGGAACCAATGAGAGACTAGCTCTAGGTGTTGGGACAGGCACAGGTCACTCTATTTTCCCATCAGGAAGAAGAATTAAGCACAAGCTCAGCCTGCCCCCCAGAACCAGAAGAGGGCCTGAAGCAATCCTGCGCTTTTGCGGCCAGCTCCCAAAAAAGCGAGTTGAAAAATGGAGCTCAGGGGCACTGCAATTCACAAACCTGCAGAGTTTTAAATGATACCTCTCGTCCACAAATATATTAAGGGAAGGCAACGAAGAGGCTTTGAAAGCAAGGCAGAATTGCAGGAAACAGATTTCAGGAGGTAGATTCGAATCGCCTTGAAAGCACATGAAAAGCGGCAAAACGTGGACAATGATGCCCTTGGCCAAAAAGGGCGTATGCGTTTTTTCCTGAATATATTCAGGAAAAAACGCATACGCCCTTTTTGGCCAACCAAGCAACCTGGAAAGGCCAATCAGCGCTCCAAAGAAGTCTCGCTTCCCAGCGGGCCAAAGGGCCATGAGGAAAAAAGTGTCCAAACCAGAAATGCAGGACCGGCCATGGAGAAATGGGAGCCTTGCTACGCTGATGGGTGGGATGTAAATTCCCAACAGCCACTCTGGAGAAGTGTACGGTGTGTTCTGAAACATCTAAAAAACACAGCTTGGAGAGCATAGGGCACTTCCACTCATGGGCGTATAAATTGGGAAAACTAAAAATCAGCAAGACACAGGCACCCCAAAGCTTAGGGCTGCTCTGTTGACAAGAACCCCCACTTCATTACACCTTAAATATCCTAGGAAAGAGAAAAATGGATAAAGAAGTTGGGGTCCTCATGTACAATGGAATATCACTCAGCCATGAAATCAACGTCATAAGGCTAGTAGCAGCACGATGAGTGGATTTAGGTACGAAGATTCTAAGTGAAATAAGTCACACAGAAAAAGACACTTATCATAAGATATCACTTAGAGAGGGAATGTAAAAACCGCTACACTTGAACTGAATTGCAAAACAGAACAGAGTCACACGTTTAGGAAACACACTATGGCTGCTGAACGGGAAAGGTGAGGTGGGGTGATGCATAAAACAAGGGTTTCAAATTAGCTCCGATACCGTTCCATAAACCCAATATGTAAGAGACAAGACCTATTCCTTTTTCAGTGAACTGGACTCAACACCCCCTATTCACCGCACAAGAATATATCTGACTAGTAAGAATCTTCAAACCTATGTATTGATATCTCTCCGTAAGTGAGTCAAGGGGATGTAAAGCGGCATAAACACAGCCGTGAAAAGCAGCTAAACCCCAATATAAAAATAAATTACTTTTCAAAACCCGTGAAACAAAGACAGTGAAAGAGAGAGAAATTCTTACAAAATTCGTTCAGGGGCTGTGATGCAACCTGGATTGACCATATCTAGACCCACAGCTGATTGAGACATAAGGGTGGACACTCTTGGGGCTGAGAGGTTCGGTGAGGTTGGGTGAGCCAACGCAGACCCTTTCAAGTAATACTGCATGGTACCCATCCCATGGGTCCCAAATCTCCAGGTTCAAGGGCATCTTCCTACGTCGAAAACAGGCATGAGAAACCCAGAAGATGGTACACCGTGTGATCGGGAAAGGTTTCTAAAACGCACCTCATTTCTCATCTCCTTTGCTCGGGTTCGCCATTCCAGCCGATTTACTAGCCGTCTCCCTCCTTGGAGAATCAGCACCTTTAACCTCCTGTTCCGTACAGGTTGCAATTTGTCCTGAGGATGAACGGGAAGAGGGAGAACCAATGAGAGACTAGCTCTAGGTGTTGGGACAGGCAGAGGTCACTCTATTTTCCCATCAGGAAGAAGAATTAAGCACAAGCTCAGCCTGCCCCCCAGAACCAGAAGAGGGCCTGAAGCAATCCTGCGCTTTTGCGGCCAGCTCCCAAAAAAGCGAGTTGAAAAATGGAGCTCAGGGGCACTGCAATTCACAAACCTGCACAGTTTTAAATGATACCTCTCGTCCACAAATATACTAAGGGAAGGCAACGAAGAGGCTTTGAAAGCAAGGCAGAATTGCAGGAAACAGATTTCAGGAGGTAGATTCGAATCGCCTTGAAAGCACATGAAAAGCGGCAAAACGTGGACAATGATGCCCTTGGCCAAAAAGGGCGTATGCGTTTTTTCCTGAATATATTCAGGAAAAAACGCATACGCCCTTTTTGGCCAACCAAGCAACCTGGAAAGGCCAATCAGCGCTCCAAAGAAGTCTCGCTTCCCAGCGGGCAAAAGGGCCATGCGGAAAAAAGTGTCCAAACCAGAAATGCAGGACCGGCCATGGAGAAATGGGAGCCTTGCTACGCTGATGGGTGGGATGTAAATTGCCAACAGCCACTCTGGAGAAGTGTACGGTGTGTTCTGAAACATCTAAAAAACACAGCTTGGAGAGCATAGGGCACTTCCACTCATGGGCGTATAAATTGGGAAAACTAAAAATCAGCAAGACACAGGCACCCCAAAGTTTAGGGCTGCTCTGTTGACAAGAACCCCCACTTCATTACACCTTAAATATCCTAGGAAAGAGAAAAATGGATAAAGAAGTTGGGGTCCTCATGTACAATGGAATATCACTCAGCCATGAAATCAACGTCATAAGGCTAGTAGCAGCACGATGAGTGGATTTAGGTACGAAGATTCTAAGTGAAATAAGTCACACAGAAAAGACACTTATCATAAGATATCACTTAGAGAGGGAATGTAAAAACCGCTACACTTGAACTGAATTGCAAAACAGAACAGAGTCACACGTTTAGGAAACACACTATGGCTGCTGAACGGGAAAGGTGAGGTGGGGTGATGCATAAAACAAGGGTTTCAAATTAGCTCCGATACCGTTCCATAAACCCAATATGTAAGAGACAAGACCTATTCCTTTTTCAGTGAACTGGACTCAACACCCCCTATTCACCGCACAAGAATATATCTGACTAGTAAGAATCTTCAAACCTATGTATTGATATCTCTCCGTAAGTGAGTCAAGGGGGTGTAAAGCGGCATAAACACAGCCGTGAAAAGCAGCTAAACCCCATTATAAAAATAAATTACTTTTCAAAACCCGTGAAACAAAGACAGTGAAAGAGAGAGAAATTCTTACAAAATTCGTTCAGGGGCTGTGATGCAACCTGGATTGACCATATCTAGACCCACAGCTGATTGAGACATAAGGGTGGACACTCTTGGGGCTGAGAGGTTCGGTGAGGTTGGGTGAGCCAACGCAGACCCTTTCAAGTAATACTGCATGGTACCCATCCCATGGGTCCCAAATCTCCAGGTTCAAGGGCATCTTCCTACGTCGAAAACAGGCATAAGAAACCCAGAAGATGGTACACCGTGTGATCCGGAAAGGTTTCTAAAACGCACCTCATTTCTCATCTCCTTTGCTCGGGTTCGCCATTCCAGCCGATTTACTAGCCATCTCCCTCCTTGGAGAATCAGCACCTTTAACCTCCTGTTCCGTACAGGTTGCAATTTGTCCTGAGGATGAAGGGGAAGAGGGGGAACCAATGAGAGACTAGCTCTAGGTGTTGGGACAGGCACAGGCCACTCTATTTTCCCATCAGGAAGAAGAATTAAGCACAAGCTCAGCCTGCCCCCCAGAACCAGAAGAGTGCCTGAAGCAATCCTGCGCTTTGGCGGCCAGCTCCCAAAAAAGCAAGTTGAAAAATGGAGCTCAGGGGCACTGCAATTCACAAACCTGCAGAGTTTTAAATGATACCTCTCGTCCACAAATATATTAAGGGAAGGCAACGAAGAGGCTTTGAAAGCAAGGCAGAATTGCAGGAAACAGATTTCAGGAGGTAGATTCGAATCGCCTTGAAAGCACATGAAAAGCGGCAAAACGTGGACAATGATGCCCTTGGCCAAAAAGGGCGTATGCGTTTTTTCCTGAATATATTCAGGAAAAAACGCATACGCCCTTTTTGGCCAACCAAGCAACCTGGAAAGGCCAATCAGCGCTCCAAAGAAGTCTCGCTTCCCAGCGGGCCAAAGGGCCATGAGGAAAAAAGTGTCCAAACCAGAAATGCAGGACCGGCCATGGAGAAATGGGAGCCTTGCTACGCTGATGGGTGGGATGTAAATTCCCAACAGCCACTCTGGAGAAGTGTACGGTGTGTTCTGAAACATCTAAAAAACACAGCTTGGAGAGCATAGGGCACTTCCACTCATGGGCGTATAAATTGGGAAAACTAAAAATCAGCAAGACACAGGCACCCCAAAGCTTAGGGCTGCTCTGTTGACAAGAACCCCCACTTCATTACACCTTAAATATCCTAGGAAAGAGAAAAATGGATAAAGAAGTTGGGGTCCTCATGTACAATGGAATATCACTCAGCCATGCAATCAACGTCATAAGGCTAGTAGCAGCACGATGAGTGGATTTAGGTACGAAGATTCTAAGTGAAATAAGTCACACAGAAAAAGACACTTATCATACGATATCACTTAGAGAGGGAATGTAAAAACCGCTACACTTGAACTGAATTGCAAAACAGAACAGAGTCACACGTTTAGGAAACACACTATGGCTGCTGAACGGGAAAGGTGAGGTGGGGTGATGCATAAAACAAGGGTTTCAAATTAGCTCCGATACCGTTCCATAAACCCAATATGTAAGAGACAAGACCTATTCCTTTTTCAGTGAACTGGACTCAACACCCCCTATTCACCGCACAAGAATATATCTGACTAGTAAGAATCTTCAAACCTATGTATTGATATCTCTCCGTAAGTGAGTCAAGGGGATGTAAAGCGGCATAAACACAGCCGTGAAAAGCAGCTAAACCCCAATATAAAAATAAATTACTTTTCAAAACCCGTGAAACAAAGACAGTGAAAGAGAGAGAAATTCTTACAAAATTCGTTCAGGGGCTGTGATGCAACCTGGATTGACCATATCTAGACCCACAGCTGATTGAGACATAAGGGTGGACACTCTTGGGGCTGAGAGGTTCGGTGAGGTTGGGTGAGCCAACGCAGACCCTTTCAAGTAATACTGCATGGTACCCATCCCATGGGTCCCAAATCTCCAGGTTCAAGGGCATCTTCCTACGTCGAAAACAGGCATGAGAAACCCAGAAGATGGTACACCGTGTGATCGGGAAAGGTTTCTAAAACGCACCTCATTTCTCATCTCCTTTGCTCGGGTTCGCCATTCCAGCCGATTTACTAGCCATCTCCCTCCTTGGAGAATCAGCACCTTTAACCTCCTGTTCCGTACAGGTTGCAATTTGTCCTGAGGATGAACGGGAAGAGGGAGAACCAATGAGAGACTAGCTCTAGGTGTTGGGACAGGCAGAGGTCACTCTATTTTCCCATCAGGAAGAAGAATTAAGCACAAGCTCAGCCTGCCCCCCAGAACCAGAAGAGGGCCTGAAGCAATCCTGCGCTTTTGCGGCCAGCTCCCAAAAAAGCGAGTTGAAAAATGGAGCTCAGGGGCACTGCAATTCACAAACCTGCACAGTTTTAAATGATACCTCTCGTCCACAAATATACTAAGGGAAGGCAACGAAGAGGCTTTGAAAGCAAGGCAGAATTGCAGGAAACAGATTTCAGGAGGTAGATTCGAATCGCCTTGAAAGCACATGAAAAGCGGCAAAACGTGGACAATGATGCCCTTGGCCAAAAAGGGCGTATGCGTTTTTTCCTGAATATATTCAGGAAAAAACGCATACGCCCTTTTTGGCCAACCAAGCAACCTGGAAAGGCCAATCAGCGCTCCAAAGAAGTCTCGCTTCCCAGCGGGCAAAAGGGCCATGCGGAAAAAAGTGTCCAAACCAGAAATGCAGGACCGGCCATGGAGAAATGGGAGCCTTGCTACGCTGATGGGTGGGATGTAAATTGCCAACAGCCACTCTGGAGAAGTGTACGGTGTGTTCTGAAACATCTAAAAAACACAGCTTGGAGAGCATAGGGCACTTCCACTCATGGGCGTATAAATTGGGAAAACTAAAAATCAGCAAGACACAGGCACCCCAAAGTTTAGGGCTGCTCTGTTGACAAGAACCCCCACTTCATTACACCTTAAATATCCTAGGAAAGAGAAAAATGGATAAAGAAGTTGGGGTCCTCATGTACAATGGAATATCACTCAGCCATGAAATCAACGTCATAAGGCTAGTAGCAGCACGATGAGTGGATTTAGGTACGAAGATTCTAAGTGAAATAAGTCACACAGAAAAGACACTTATCATAAGATATCACTTAGAGAGGGAATGTAAAAACCGCTACACTTGAACTGAATTGCAAAACAGAACAGAGTCACACGTTTAGGAAACACACTATGGCTGCTGAACGGGAAAGGTGAGGTGGGGTGATGCATAAAACAAGGGTTTCAAATTAGCTCCGATACCGTTCCATAAACCCAATATGTAAGAGACAAGACCTATTCCTTTTTCAGTGAACTGGACTCAACACCCCCTATTCACCGCACAAGAATATATCTGACTAGTAAGAATCTTCAAACCTATGTATTGATATCTCTCCGTAAGTGAGTCAAGGGGATGTAAAGCGGCATAAACACAGCCGTGAAAAGCAGCTAAACCCCATTATAAAAATAAATTACTTTTCAAAACCCGTGAAACAAAGACAGTGAAAGAGAGAGAAATTCTTACAAAATTCGTTCAGGGGCTGTGATGCAACCTGGATTGACCATATCTAGACCCACAGCTGATTGAGACATAAGGGTGGACACTCTTGGGGCTGAGAGGTTCGGTGAGGTTGGGTGAGCCAACGCAGACCCTTTCAAGTAATACTGCATGGTACCCATCCCATGGGTCCCAAATCTCCAGGTTCAAGGGCATCTTCCTACGTCGAAAACAGGCATAAGAAACCCAGAAGATGGTACACCGTGTGATCCGGAAAGGTTTCTAAAACGCACCTCATTTCTCATCTCCTTTGCTCGGGTTCGCCATTCCAGCCGATTTACTAGCCATCTCCCTCCTTGGAGAATCAGCACCTTTAACCTCCTGTTCCGTACAGGTTGCAATTTGTCCTGAGGATGAAGGGGAAGAGGGGGAACCAATGAGAGACTAGCTCTAGGTGTTGGGACAGGCACAGGCCACTCTATTTTCCCATCAGGAAGAAGAATTAAGCACAAGCTCAGCCTGCCCCCCAGAACCAGAAGAGGGCCTGAAGCAATCCTGCGCTTTGGCGGCCAGCTCCCAAAAAAGCAAGTTGAAAAATGGAGCTCAGGGGCACTGCAATTCACAAACCTGCAGAGTTTTAAATGATACCTCTCGTCCACAAATATATTAAGGGAAGGCAACGAAGAGGCTTTGAAAGCAAGGCAGAATTGCAGGAAACAGATTTCAGGAGGTAGATTCGAATCGCCTTGAAAGCACATGAAAAGCGGCAAAACGTGGACAATGATGCCCTTGGCCAAAAAGGGCGTATGCGTTTTTTCCTGAATATATTCAGGAAAAAACGCATACGCCCTTTTTGGCCAACCAAGCAACCTGGAAAGGCCAATCAGCGCTCCAAAGAAGTCTCGCTTCCCAGCGGGCCAAAGGGCCATGAGGAAAAAAGTGTCCAAACCAGAAATGCAGGACCGGCCATGGAGAAATGGGAGCCTTGCTACGCTGATGGGTGGGATGTAAATTCCCAACAGCCACTCTGGAGAAGTGTACGGTGTGTTCTGAAACATCTAAAAAACACAGCTTGGAGAGCATAGGGCACTTCCACTCATGGGCGTATAAATTGGGAAAACTAAAAATCAGCAAGACACAGGCACCCCAAAGCTTAGGGCTGCTCTGTTGACAAGAACCCCCACTTCATTACACCTTAAATATCCTAGGAAAGAGAAAAATGGATAAAGAAGTTGGGGTCCTCATGTACAATGGAATATCACTCAGCCATGAAATCAACGTCATAAGGCTAGTAGCAGCACGATGAGTGGATTTAGGTACGAAGATTCTAAGTGAAATAAGTCACACAGAAAAGACACTTATCATAAGATATCACTTAGAGAGGGAATGTAAAAACCGCTACACTTGAACTGAATTGCAAAACAGAACAGAGTCACACGTTTAGGAAACACACTATGGCTGCTGAACGGGAAAGGTGAGGTGGGGTGATGCATAAAACAAGGGTTTCAAATTAGCTCCGATACCGTTCCATAAACCCAATATGTAAGAGACAAGACCTATTCCTTTTTCAGTGAACTGGACTCAACACCCCCTATTCACCGCACAAGAATATATCTGACTAGTAAGAATCTTCAAACCTATGTATTGATATCTCTCCGTAAGTGAGTCAAGGGGATGTAAAGCGGCATAAACACAGCCGTGAAAAGCAGCTAAACCCCATTATAAAAATAAATTACTTTTCAAAACCCGTGAAACAAAGACAGTGAAAGAGAGAGAAATTCTTACAAAATTCGTTCAGGGGCTGTGATGCAACCTGGATTGACCATATCTAGACCCACAGCTGATTGAGACATAAGGGTGGACACTCTTGGGGCTGAGAGGTTCGGTGAGGTTGGGTGAGCCAACGCAGACCCTTTCAAGTAATACTGCATGGTACCCATCCCATGGGTCCCAAATCTCCAGGTTCAAGGGCATCTTCCTACGTCGAAAACAGGCATAAGAAACCCAGAAGATGGTACACCGTGTGATCCGGAAAGGTTTCTAAAACGCACCTCATTTCTCATCTCCTTTGCTCGGGTTCGCCATTCCAGCCGATTTACTAGCCATCTCCCTCCTTGGAGAATCAGCACCTTTAACCTCCTGTTCCGTACAGGTTGCAATTTGTCCTGAGGATGAAGGGGAAGAGGGGGAACCAATGAGAGACTAGCTCTAGGTGTTGGGACAGGCACAGGCCACTCTATTTTCCCATCAGGAAGAAGAATTAAGCACAAGCTCAGCCTGCCCCCCAGAACCAGAAGAGGGCCTGAAGCAATCCTGCGCTTTGGCGGCCAGCTCCCAAAAAAGCAAGTTGAAAAATGGAGCTCAGGGGCACTGCAATTCACAAACCTGCAGAGTTTTAAATGATACCTCTCGTCCACAAATATATTAAGGGAAGGCAACGAAGAGGCTTTGAAAGCAAGGCAGAATTGCAGGAAACAGATTTCAGGAGGTAGATTCGAATCGCCTTGAAAGCACATGAAAAGCGGCAAAACGTGGACAATGATGCCCTTGGCCAAAAAGGGCGTATGCGTTTTTTCCTGAATATATTCAGGAAAAAACGCATACGCCCTTTTTGGCCAACCAAGCAACCTGGAAAGGCCAATCAGCGCTCCAAAGAAGTCTCGCTTCCCAGCGGGCCAAAGGGCCATGAGGAAAAAAGTGTCCAAACCAGAAATGCAGGACCGGCCATGGAGAAATGGGAGCCTTGCTACGCTGATGGGTGGGATGTAAATTCCCAACAGCCACTCTGGAGAAGTGTACGGTGTGTTCTGAAACATCTAAAAAACACAGCTTGGAGAGCATAGGGCACTTCCACTCATGGGCGTATAAATTGGGAAAAGTAAAAATCAGCAAGACACAGGCACCCCAAAGCTTAGGGCTGCTCTGTTGACAAGAACCCCCACTTCATTACACCTTAAATATCCTAGGAAAGAGAAAAATGGATAAAGAAGTTGGGGTCCTCATGTACAATGGAATATCACTCAGCCATGAAATCAACGTCATAAGGCTAGTAGCAGCACGATGAGTGGATTTAGGTACGAAGATTCTAAGTGAAATAAGTCACACAGAAAAAGACACTTATCATACGATATCACTTAGAGAGGGAATGTAAAAACCGCTACACTTGAACTGAATTGCAAAACAGAACAGAGTCACACGTTTAGGAAACACACTATGGCTGCTGAACGGGAAAGGTGAGGTGGGGTGATGCATAAAACAAGGGTTTCAAATTAGCTCCGATACCGTTCCATAAACCCAATATGTAAGAGACAAGACCTATTCCTTTTTCAGTGAACTGGACTCAACACCCCCTATTCACCGCACAAGAATATATCTGACTAGTAAGAATCTTCAAACCTATGTATTGATATCTCTCCGTAAGTGAGTCAAGGGGATGTAAAGCGGCATAAACACAGCCGTGAAAAGCAGCTAAACCCCAATATAAAAATAAATTACTTTTCAAAACCCGTGAAACAAAGACAGTGAAAGAGAGAGAAATTCTTACAAAATTCGTTCAGGGGCTGTGATGCAACCTGGATTGACCATATCTAGACCCACAGCTGATTGAGACATAAGGGTGGACACTCTTGGGGCTGAGAGGTTCGGTGAGGTTGGGTGAGCCAACGCAGACCCTTTCAAGTAATACTGCATGGTACCCATCCCATGGGTCCCAAATCTCCAGGTTCAAGGGCATCTTCCTACGTCGAAAACAGGCATGAGAAACCCAGAAGATGGTACACCGTGTGATCGGGAAAGGTTTCTAAAACGCACCTCATTTCTCATCTCCTTTGCTCGGGTTCGCCATTCCAGCCGATTTACTAGCCATCTCCCTCCTTGGAGAATCAGCACCTTTAACCTCCTGTTCCGTACAGGTTGCAATTTGTCCTGAGGATGAACGGGAAGAGGGAGAACCAATGAGAGACTAGCTCTAGGTGTTGGGACAGGCAGAGGTCACTCTATTTTCCCATCAGGAAGAAGAATTAAGCACAAGCTCAGCCTGCCCCCCAGAACCAGAAGAGGGCCTGAAGCAATCCTGCGCTTTTGCGGCCAGCTCCCAAAAAAGCGAGTTGAAAAATGGAGCTCAGGGGCACTGCAATTCACAAACCTGCACAGTTTTAAATGATACCTCTCGTCCACAAATATACTAAGGGAAGGCAACGAAGAGGCTTTGAAAGCAAGGCAGAATTGCAGGAAACAGATTTCAGGAGGTAGATTCGAATCGCCTTGAAAGCACATGAAAAGCGGCAAAACGTGGACAATGATGCCCTTGGCCAAAAAGGGCGTATGCGTTTTTTCCTGAATATATTCAGGAAAAAACGCATACGCCCTTTTTGGCCAACCAAGCAACCTGGAAAGGCCAATCAGCGCTCCAAAGAAGTCTCGCTTCCCAGCGGGCAAAAGGGCCATGCGGAAAAAAGTGTCCAAACCAGAAATGCAGGACCGGCCATGGAGAAATGGGAGCCTTGCTACGCTGATGGGTGGGATGTAAATTGCCAACAGCCACTCTGGAGAAGTGTACGGTGTGTTCTGAAACATCTAAAAAACACAGCTTGGAGAGCATAGGGCACTTCCACTCATGGGCGTATAAATTGGGAAAACTAAAAATCAGCAAGACACAGGCACCCCAAAGTTTAGGGCTGCTCTGTTGACAAGAACCCCCACTTCATTACACCTTAAATATCCTAGGAAAGAGAAAAATGGATAAAGAAGTTGGGGTCCTCATGTACAATGGAATATCACTCAGCCATGAAATCAACGTCATAAGGCTAGTAGCAGCACGATGAGTGGATTTAGGTACGAAGATTCTAAGTGAAATAAGTCACACAGAAAAGACACTTATCATAAGATATCACTTAGAGAGGGAATGTAAAAACCGCTACACTTGAACTGAATTGCAAAACAGAACAGAGTCACACGTTTAGGAAACACACTATGGCTGCTGAACGGGAAAGGTGAGGTGGGGTGATGCATAAAACAAGGGTTTCAAATTAGCTCCGATACCGTTCCATAAACCCAATATGTAAGAGACAAGACCTATTCCTTTTTCAGTGAACTGGACTCAACACCCCCTATTCACCGCACAAGAATATATCTGACTAGTAAGAATCTTCAAACCTATGTATTGATATCTCTCCGTAAGTGAGTCAAGGGGGTGTAAAGCGGCATAAACACAGCCGTGAAAAGCAGCTAAACCCCATTATAAAAATAAATTACTTTTCAAAACCCGTGAAACAAAGACAGTGAAAGAGAGAGAAATTCTTACAAAATTCGTTCAGGGGCTGTGATGCAACCTGGATTGACCATATCTAGACCCACAGCTGATTGAGACATAAGGGTGGACACTCTTGGGGCTGAGAGGTTCGGTGAGGTTGGGTGAGCCAACGCAGACCCTTTCAAGTAATACTGCATGGTACCCATCCCATGGGTCCCAAATCTCCAGGTTCAAGGGCATCTTCCTACGTCGAAAACAGGCATAAGAAACCCAGAAGATGGTACACCGTGTGATCCGGAAAGGTTTCTAAAACGCACCTCATTTCTCATCTCCTTTGCTCGGGTTCGCCATTCCAGCCGATTTACTAGCCATCTCCCTCCTTGGAGAATCAGCACCTTTAACCTCCTGTTCCGTACAGGTTGCAATTTGTCCTGAGGATGAACGGGAAGAGGGAGAACCAATGAGAGACTAGCTCTAGGTGTTGGGACAGGCAGAGGTCACTCTATTTTCCCATCAGGAAGAAGAATTAAGCACAAGCTCAGCCTGCCCCCCAGAACCAGAAGAGGGCCTGAAGCAATCCTGCGCTTTGGCGGCCAGCTCCCAAAAAAGCAAGTTGAAAAATGGAGCTCAGGGGCACTGCAATTCACAAACCTGCAGAGTTTTAAATGATACCTCTCGTCCACAAATATATTAAGGGAAGGCAACGAAGAGGCTTTGAAAGCAAGGCAGAATTGCAGGAAACAGATTTCAGGAGGTAGATTCGAATCGCCTTGAAAGCACATGAAAAGCGGCAAAACGTGGACAATGATGCCCTTGGCCAAAAAGGGCGTATGCGTTTTTTCCTGAATATATTCAGGAAAAAACGCATACGCCCTTTTTGGCCAACCAAGCAACCTGGAAAGGCCAATCAGCGCTCCAAAGAAGTCTCGCTTCCCAGCGGGCAAAAGGGCCTTGCGGAAAAAAGTGTCCAAACCAGAAATGCAGGACCGGCCATGGAGAAATGGGAGCCTTGCTACGCTGATGGGTGGGATGTAAATTGCCAACAGCCACTCTGGAGAAGTGTACGGTGTGTTCTGAAACATCTAAAAAACACAGCTTGGAGAGCATAGGGCACTTCCACTCATGGGCGTATAAATTGGGAAAACTAAAAATCAGCAAGACACAGGCACCCCAAAGTTTAGGGCTGCTCTGTTGACAAGAACCCCCACTTCATTACACCTTAAATATCCTAGGAAAGAGAAAAATGGATAAAGAAGTGGTGGTCCTCATGTACAATGGAATATCACTCAGCCATGAAATACACGTCATAAGGCTAGTAGCAGCACGATGAGTGGATTTAGGTACGACGATTCTAAGTGAAATAAGTCACACAGAAAGACACTTATCATAAGATATCACTTAGAGAGGGAATGTAAAAACCGCTACACTTGAACTGAATTGCAAAACAGAACAGAGTCACACGTTTAGGAAACACACTATGGCTGCTGAACGGGAAAGGTGAGGTGGGGTGATGCATAAAACAAGGGTTTCAAATTAGCTCTGATACCGTTCCATAAACCCAATATGTAAGAGACAAGACCTATTCCTTTTTCAGTGAACTGGACTCAACACCCCCTATTCACCGCACAAGAATATATCTGACTAGTAAGAATCTTCAAACCTATGTATTGATATCTCTCCGTAAGTGAGTCAAGGGGGTGTAAAGCGGCATAAACACAGCCGTGAAAAGCAGCTAAACCCCAATATAAAAATAAATTACTTTTCAAAACCCGTGAAACAAAGACAGTGAAAGAGAGAGAAATTCTTACAAAATTCGTTCAGCGGCTGTAATGCAACCTGGATTGACCATATCTACACCCACAGCTGATTGAGACATAAGGGTGGACACTCTTGGGGCTGAGAGGTTCGGTGAGGTTGGGTGAGCCAACGCAGACCCTTTCAAGTAATACTGCATGGTACCCATCCCATGGGTCCCAAATCTCCAGGTTCAAGGGCATCTTCCTACGTCGAAAACAGGCATGAGAAACCCAGAAGATGGTACACCGTGTGATCGGGAAAGGTTTCTAAAACGCACCTCATTTCTCATCTCCTTTGCTCGGGTTCGCCATTCCAGCCGATTTACTAGCCATCTCCCTCCTTGGAGAATCAGCACCTTTAACCTCCTGTTCCGTACAGGTTGCAATTTGTCCTGAGGATGAACGGGAAGAGGGAGAACCAATGAGAGACTAGCTCTAGGTGTTGGGACAGGCAGAGGTCACTCTATTTTCCCATCAGGAAGAAGAATTAAGCACAAGCTCAGCCTGCCCCCCAGAACCAGAAGAGGGCCTGAAGCAATCCTGCGCTTTTGCGGCCAGCTCCCAAAAAAGCGAGTTGAAAAATGGAGCTCAGGGGCACTGCAATTCACAAACCTGCACAGTTTTAAATGATACCTCTCGTCCACAAATATACTAAGGGAAGGCAACGAAGAGGCTTTGAAAGCAAGGCAGAATTGCAGGAAACAGATTTCAGGAGGTAGATTCGAATCGCCTTGAAAGCACATGAAAAGCGGCAAAACGTGGACAATGATGCCCTTGGCCAAAAAGGGCGTATGCGTTTTTTCCTGAATATATTCAGGAAAAAACGCATACGCCCTTTTTGGCCAACCAAGCAACCTGGAAAGGCCAATCAGCGCTCCAAAGAAGTCTCGCTTCCCAGCGGGCAAAAGGGCCATGCGGAAAAAAGTGTCCAAACCAGAAATGCAGGACCGGCCATGGAGAAATGGGAGCCTTGCTACGCTGATGGGTGGGATGTAAATTGCCAACAGCCACTCTGGAGAAGTGTACGGTGTGTTCTGAAACATCTAAAAAACACAGCTTGGAGAGCATAGGGCACTTCCACTCATGGGCGTATAAATTGGGAAAACTAAAAATCAGCAAGACACAGGCACCCCAAAGTTTAGGGCTGCTCTGTTGACAAGAACCCCCACTTCATTACACCTTAAATATCCTAGGAAAGAGAAAAATGGATAAAGAAGTTGGGGTCCTCATGTACAATGGAATATCACTCAGCCATGAAATCAACGTCATAAGGCTAGTAGCAGCACGATGAGTGGATTTAGGTACGAAGATTCTAAGTGAAATAAGTCACACAGAAAAGACACTTATCATAAGATATCACTTAGAGAGGGAATGTAAAAACCGCTACACTTGAACTGAATTGCAAAACAGAACAGAGTCACACGTTTAGGAAACACACTATGGCTGCTGAACGGGAAAGGTGAGGTGGGGTGATGCATAAAACAAGGGTTTCAAATTAGCTCCGATACCGTTCCATAAACCCAATATGTAAGAGACAAGACCTATTCCTTTTTCAGTGAACTGGACTCAACACCCCCTATTCACCGCACAAGAATATATCTGACTAGTAAGAATCTTCAAACCTATGTATTGATATCTCTCCGTAAGTGAGTCAAGGGGATGTAAAGCGGCATAAACACAGCCGTGAAAAGCAGCTAAACCCCATTATAAAAATAAATTACTTTTCAAAACCCGTGAAACAAAGACAGTGAAAGAGAGAGAAATTCTTACAAAATTCGTTCAGGGGCTGTGATGCAACCTGGATTGACCATATCTAGACCCACAGCTGATTGAGACATAAGGGTGGACACTCTTGGGGCTGAGAGGTTCGGTGAGGTTGGGTGAGCCAACGCAGACCCTTTCAAGTAATACTGCATGGTACCCATCCCATGGGTCCCAAATCTCCAGGTTCAAGGGCATCTTCCTACGTCGAAAACAGGCATAAGAAACCCAGAAGATGGTACACCGTGTGATCCGGAAAGGTTTCTAAAACGCACCTCATTTCTCATCTCCTTTGCTCGGGTTCGCCATTCCAGCCGATTTACTAGCCATCTCCCTCCTTGGAGAATCAGCACCTTTAACCTCCTGTTCCGTACAGGTTGCAATTTGTCCTGAGGATGAAGGGGAAGAGGGGGAACCAATGAGAGACTAGCTCTAGGTGTTGGGACAGGCACAGGCCACTCTATTTTCCCATCAGGAAGAAGAATTAAGCACAAGCTCAGCCTGCCCCCCAGAACCAGAAGAGTGCCTGAAGCAATCCTGCGCTTTGGCGGCCAGCTCCCAAAAAAGCAAGTTGAAAAATGGAGCTCAGGGGCACTGCAATTCACAAACCTGCAGAGTTTTAAATGATACCTCTCGTCCACAAATATATTAAGGGAAGGCAACGAAGAGGCTTTGAAAGCAAGGCAGAATTGCAGGAAACAGATTTCAGGAGGTAGATTCGAATCGCCTTGAAAGCACATGAAAAGCGGCAAAACGTGGACAATGATGCCCTTGGCCAAAAAGGGCGTATGCGTTTTTTCCTGAATATATTCAGGAAAAAACGCATACGCCCTTTTTGGCCAACCAAGCAACCTGGAAAGGCCAATCAGCGCTCCAAAGAAGTCTCGCTTCCCAGCGGGCCAAAGGGCCATGAGGAAAAAAGTGTCCAAACCAGAAATGCAGGACCGGCCATGGAGAAATGGGAGCCTTGCTACGCTGATGGGTGGGATGTAAATTCCCAACAGCCACTCTGGAGAAGTGTACGGTGTGTTCTGAAACATCTAAAAAACACAGCTTGGAGAGCATAGGGCACTTCCACTCATGGGCGTATAAATTGGGAAAACTAAAAATCAGCAAGACACAGGCACCCCAAAGTTTAGGGCTGCTCTGTTGACAAGAACCCCCACTTCATTACACCTTAAATATCCTAGGAAAGAGAAAAATGGATAAAGAAGTTGGGGTCCTCATGTACAATGGAATATCACTCAGCCATGAAATCAACGTCATAAGGCTAGTAGCAGCACGATGAGTGGATTTAGGTACGAAGATTCTAAGTGAAATAAGTCACACAGAAAAGACACTTATCATAAGATATCACTTAGAGAGGGAATGTAAAAACCGCTACACTTGAACTGAATTGCAAAACAGAACAGAGTCACACGTTTAGGAAACACACTATGGCTGCTGAACGGGAAAGGTGAGGTGGGGTGATGCATAAAACAAGGGTTTCAAATTAGCTCCGATACCGTTCCATAAACCCAATATGTAAGAGACAAGACCTATTCCTTTTTCAGTGAACTGGACTCAACACCCCCTATTCACCGCACAAGAATATATGTGACTAGTAAGAATCTTCAAACCTATGTATTGATATCTCTCCGTAAGTGAGTCAAGGGGATGTAAAGCGGCATAAACACAGCCGTGAAAAGCAGCTAAACCCCATTATAAAAATAAATTACTTTTCAAAACCCGTGAAACAAAGACAGTGAAAGAGAGAGAAATTCTTACAAAATTCGTTCAGGGGCTGTGATGCAACCTGGATTGACCATATCTAGACCCACAGCTGATTGAGACATAAGGGTGGACACTCTTGGGGCTGAGAGGTTCGGTGAGGTTGGGTGAGCCAACGCAGACCCTTTCAAGTAATACTGCATGGTACCCATCCCATGGGTCCCAAATCTCCAGGTTCAAGGGCATCTTCCTACGTCGAAAACAGGCATAAGAAACCCAGAAGATGGTACACCGTGTGATCGGGAAAGGTTTCTAAAACGCACCTCATTTCTCATCTCCTTTGCTCGGGTTCGCCATTCCAGCCGATTTACTAGCCATCTCCCTCCTTGGAGAATCAGCACCTTTAACCTCCTGTTCCGTACAGGTTGCAATTTGTCCTGAGGATGAAGGGGAAGAGGGGGAACCAATGAGAGACTAGCTCTAGGTGTTGGGACAGGCACAGGCCACTCTATTTTCCCATCAGGAAGAAGAATTAAGCACAAGCTCAGCCTGCCCCCCAGAACCAGAAGAGGGCCTGAAGCAATCCTGCGCTTTGGCGGCCAGCTCCCAAAAAAGCAAGTTGAAAAATGGAGCTCAGGGGCACTGCAATTCACAAACCTGCAGAGTTTTAAATGATACCTCTCGTCCACAAATATATTAAGGGAAGGCAACGAAGAGGCTTTGAAAGCAAGGCAGAATTGCAGGAAACAGATTTCAGGAGGTAGATTCGAATCGCCTTGAAAGCACATGAAAAGCGGCAAAACGTGGACAATGATGCCCTTGGCCAAAAAGGGCGTATGCGTTTTTTCCTGAATATATTCAGGAAAAAACGCATACGCCCTTTTTGGCCAACCAAGCAACCTGGAAAGGCCAATCAGCGCTCCAAAGAAGTCTCGCTTCCCAGCGGGCCAAAGGGCCATGAGGAAAAAAGTGTCCAAACCAGAAATGCAGGACCGGCCATGGAGAAATGGGAGCCTTGCTACGCTGATGGGTGGGATGTAAATTCCCAACAGCCACTCTGGAGAAGTGTACGGTGTGTTCTGAAACATCTAAAAAACACAGCTTGGAGAGCATAGGGCACTTCCACTCATGGGCGTATAAATTGGGAAAACTAAAAATCAGCAAGACACAGGCACCCCAAAGCTTAGGGCTGCTCTGTTGACAAGAACCCCCACTTCATTACACCTTAAATATCCTAGGAAAGAGAAAAATGGATAAAGAAGTTGGGGTCCTCATGTACAATGGAATATCACTCAGCCATGAAATCAACGTCATAAGGCTAGTAGCAGCACGATGAGTGGATTTAGGTACGAAGATTCTAAGTGAAATAAGTCACACAGAAAAAGACACTTATCATACGATATCACTTAGAGAGGGAATGTAAAAACCGCTACACTTGAACTGAATTGCAAAACAGAACAGAGTCACACGTTTAGGAAACACACTATGGCTGCTGAACGGGAAAGGTGAGGTGGGGTGATGCATAAAACAAGGGTTTCAAATTAGCTCCGATACCGTTCCATAAACCCAATATGTAAGAGACAAGACCTATTCCTTTTTCAGTGAACTGGACTCAACACCCCCTATTCACCGCACAAGAATATATCTGACTAGTAAGAATCTTCAAACCTATGTATTGATATCTCTCCGTAAGTGAGTCAAGGGGATGTAAAGCGGCATAAACACAGCCGTGAAAAGCAGCTAAACCCCATTATAAAAATAAATTACTTTTCAAAACCCGTGAAACAAAGACAGTGATAGAGAGAGAAATTCTTACAAAATTCGTTCAGGGGCTGTGATGCAACCTGGATTGACCATATCTAGACCCACAGCTGATTGAGACATAAGGGTGGACACTCTTGGGGCTGAGAGGTTCGGTGAGGTTGGGTGAGCCAACGCAGACCCTTTCAAGTAATACTGCATGGTACCCATCCCATGGGTCCCAAATCTCCAGGTTCAAGGGCATCTTCCTACGTCGAAAACAGGCATAAGAAACCCAGAAGATGGTACACCGTGTGATCCGGAAAGGTTTCTAAAACGCACCTCATTTCTCATCTCCTTTGCTCGGGTTCGCCATTCCAGCCGATTTACTAGCCATCTCCCTCCTTGGAGAATCAGCACCTTTAACCTCCTGTTCCGTACAGGTTGCAATTTTTCCTGAGGATGAACGGGAAGAGGGAGAACCAATGAGAGACTAGCTCTAGGTGTTGGGACAGGCAGAGGTCACTCTATTTTCCCATCAGGAAGAAGAATTAAGCACAAGCTCAGCCTGCCCCCCAGAACCAGAAGAGGGCCTGAAGCAATCCTGCGCTTTGGCGGCCAGCTCCCAAAAAAGCAAGTTGAAAAATGGAGCTCAGGGGCACTGCAATTCACAAACCTGCAGAGTTTTAAATGATACCTCTCGTCCACAAATATATTAAGGGAAGGCAACGAAGAGGCTTTGAAAGCAAGGCAGAATTGCAGGAAACAGATTTCAGGAGGTAGATTCGAATCGCCTTGAAAGCACATGAAAAGCGGCAAAACGTGGACAATGATGCCCTTGGCCAAAAAGGGCGTATGCGTTTTTTCCTGAATATATTCAGGAAAAAACGCATACGCCCTTTTTGGCCAACCAAGCAACCTGGAAAGGCCAATCAGCGCTCCAAAGAAGTCTCGCTTCCCAGCGGGCAAAAGGGCCTTGCGGAAAAAAGTGTCCAAACCAGAAATGCAGGACCGGCCATGGAGAAATGGGAGCCTTGCTACGCTGATGGGTGGGATGTAAATTGCCAACAGCCACTCTGGAGAAGTGTACGGTGTGTTCTGAAACATCTAAAAAACACAGCTTGGAGAGCATAGGGCACTTCCACTCATGGGCGTATAAATTGGGAAAACTAAAAATCAGCAAGACACAGGCACCCCAAAGTTTAGGGCTGCTCTGTTGACAAGAACCCCCACTTCATTACACCTTAAATATCCTAGGAAAGAGAAAAATGGATAAAGAAGTGGTGGTCCTCATGTACAATGGAATATCACTCAGCCATGAAATACACGTCATAAGGCTAGTAGCAGCACGATGAGTGGATTTAGGTACGACGATTCTAAGTGAAATAAGTCACACAGAAAGACACTTATCATAAGATATCACTTAGAGAGGGAATGTAAAAACCGCTACACTTGAACTGAATTGCAAAACAGAACAGAGTCACACGTTTAGGAAACACACTATGGCTGCTGAACGGGAAAGGTGAGGTGGGGTGATGCATAAAACAAGGGTTTCAAATTAGCTCCGATACCGTTCCATAAACCCAATATGTAAGAGACAAGACCTATTCCTTTTTCAGTGAACTGGACTCAACACCCCCTATTCACCGCACAAGAATATATCTGACTAGTAAGAATCTTCAAACCTATGTATTGATATCTCTCCGTAAGTGAGTCAAGGGGGTGTAAAGCGGCATAAACACAGCCGTGAAAAGCAGCTAAACCCCAATATAAAAATAAATTACTTTTCAAAACCCGTGAAACAAAGACAGTGAAAGAGAGAGAAATTCTTACAAAATTCGTTCAGCGGCTGTAATGCAACCTGGATTGACCATATCTACACCCACAGCTGATTGAGACATAAGGGTGGACACTCTTGGGGCTGAGAGGTTCGGTGAGGTTGGGTGAGCCAACGCAGACCCTTTCAAGTAATACTGCATGGTACCCATCCCATGGGTCCCAAATCTCCAGGTTCAAGGGCATCTTCCTACGTCGAAAACAGGCATGAGAAACCCAGAAGATGGTACACCGTGTGATCGGGAAAGGTTTCTAAAACGCACCTCATTTCTCATCTCCTTTGCTCGGGTTCGCCATTCCAGCCGATTTACTAGCCATCTCCCTCCTTGGAGAATCAGCACCTTTAACCTCCTGTTCCGTACAGGTTGCAATTTGTCCTGAGGATGAAGGGGAAGAGGGGGAACCAATGAGAGACTAGCTCTAGGTGTTGGGACAGGCACAGGTCACTCTATTTTCCCATCAGGAAGAAGAATTAAGCACAAGCTCAGCCTGCCCCCCAGAACCAGAAGAGGGCCTGAAGCAATCCTGCGCTTTTGCGGCCAGCTCCCAAAAAAGCGAGTTGAAAAATGGAGCTCAGGGGCACTGCAATTCACAAACCTGCAGAGTTTTAAATGATACCTCTCGTCCACAAATATATTAAGGGAAGGCAACGAAGAGGCTTTGAAAGCAAGGCAGAATTGCAGGAAACAGATTTCAGGAGGTAGATTCGAGTCGCCTTGAAAGCACATGAAAAGCGGCAAAACGTGGACAATGATGCCCTTGGCCAAAAAGGGCGTATGCGTTTTTTCCTGAATATATTCAGGAAAAAACGCATACGCCCTTTTTGGCCAACCAAGCAACCTGGAAAGGCCAATCAGCGCTCCAAAGAAGTCTCGCTTCCCAGCGGGCAAAAGGGCCATGCGGAAAAAAGTGTCCAAACCAGAAATGCAGGACCGGCCATGGAGAAATGGGAGCCTTGCTACGCTGATGGGTGGGATGTAAATTGCCAACAGCCACTCTGGAGAAGTGTACGGTGTGTTCTGAAACATCTAAAAAACACAGCTTGGAGAGCATAGGGCACTTCCACTCATGGGCGTATAAATTGGGAAAACTAAAAATCAGCAAGACAGAGGCACCCCAAAGTTTAGGGCTGCTCTGTGGACAAGAACCCCCACTTCATTACACCTTAAATATCCTAGGAAAGAGAAAAATCGATAAAGAACTGGTGGTCCTCATGTACAATGGAATATCACTCAGCCATGAAATCCACGTCATAAGGCTAGTAGCAGCACGATGAGTGGATTTAGGTACGACGATTCTAAGTGAAATAAGTCACACAGAAAAGACACTTATCATAAGATATCACTTAGAGGCGGAATGTAAAAACCGCTACACTTGAACTGAATTGCAAAACAGAACAGAGTCACACGTTTAGGAAACACACTATGGCTGCTGAACGGGAAAGGTGAGGTGGGGTGATGCATAAAACAAGGGTTTCAAATTAGCTCCGATACCGTTCCATAAACCCAATATGTAAGAGACAAGACCTATTCCTTTTTCAGTGAACTGGACTCAACACCCCCTATTCACCGCACAAGAATATATCTGACTAGTAAGAATCTTCAAACCTATGTATTGATATCTCTCTGTAAGTGAGTCAAGGGGGTGTAAAGAGGCATAAACACAGCCGTGAAAAGCAGCTAAACCCCATTATAAAACTAAATTACTTTTCAAAACCCGTGAAACAAAGACAGTGAAAGAGAGAGAAATTCTTACAAAATTCGTTCAGGGGCTGTGATGCAACCTGGATTGACCATATCTAGACCCACAGCTGATTGAGACATAAGGGTGGACACTCTTGGGGCTGAGAGGTTCGGTGAGGTTGGGTGAGCCAACGCAGACCCTTTCAAGTAATACTGCATGGTACCCATCCCATGGGTCCCAAATCTCCAGGTTCAAGGGCATCTTCCTACGTCGAAAACAGGCATGAGAAACCCAGAAGATGGTACACCGTGTGATCGGGAAAGGTTTCTAAAACGCACCTCATTTCTCATCTCCTTTGCTCAGGTTCGCCATTCCAGCCGATTTACTAGCCGTCTCCCTCCTTGGAGAATCAGCACCTTTAACCTCCTGTTCCGTACAGGTTGCAATTTGTCCTGAGGATGAACGGGAAGAGGGGGAACCAATGAGAGACTAGCTCTAGGTGTTGGGACAGGCACAGGTCACTCTATTTTCCCATCAGGAAGAAGAATTAAGCACAAGCTCAGCCTGCCTCCCAGAACCAGAAGAGGGCCTGAAGCAATCCTGCGCTTTTGCGGCCAGCTCCCAAAAAAGCAAGTTGAAAAATGGAGCTCAGGGGCACTGCAATTCACAAACCTGCAGAGTTTTAAATGATACCTCTCGTCCACAAATATATTAAGGGAAGGCAACGAAGAGGCTTTGAAAGCAAGGCAGAATTGCAGGAAACAGATTTCAGGAGGTAGATTCGAATCGCCTTGAAAGCACATGAAAAGCGGCAAAACGTGGACAATGATGCCCTTGGCCAAAAAGGGCGTATGCGTTTTTTCCTGAATATATTCAGGAAAAAACGCATACGCCCTTTTTGGCCAACCAAGCAACCTGGAAAGGCCAATCAGCGCTCCAAAGAAGTCTCGCTTCCCAGCGGGCAAAAGGGCCATGCGGAAAAAAGTGTCCAAACCAGAAATGCAGGACCGGCCATGGAGAAATGGGAGCCTTGCTACGCTGATGGGTGGGATGTAAATTGCCAACAGCCACTCTGGAGAAGTGTACGGTGTGTTCTGAAACATCTAAAAAACACAGCTTGGAGAGCATAGGGCACTTCCACTCATGGGCGTATAAATTGGGAAAACTAAAAATCAGCAAGACACAGGCACCCCAAAGTTTAGGGCTGCTCTGTTGACAAGAACCCCCACTTCATTACACCTTAAATATCCTAGGAAAGAGAAAAATGGATAAAGAAGTTGGGGTCCTCATGTACAATGGAATATCACTCAGCCATGAAATCAACGTCATAAGGCTAGTAGCAGCACGATGAGTGGATTTAGGTACGAAGATTCTAAGTGAAATAAGTCACACAGAAAAAGACACTTATCATAAGATATCACTTAGAGAGGGAATGTAAAAACCGCTACACTTGAACTGAATTGCAAAACAGAACAGAGTCACACGTTTAGGAAACACACTATGGCTGCTGAACGGGAAAGGTGAGGTGGGGTGATGCATAAAACAAGGGTTTCAAATTAGCTCCGATACCGTTCCATAAACCCAATATGTAAGAGACAAGACCTATTCCTTTTTCAGTGAACTGGACTCAACACCCCCTATTCACCGCACAAGAATATATCTGACTAGTAAGAATCTTCAAACCTATGTATTGATATCTCTCCGTAAGTGAGTCAAGGGGGTGTAAAGCGGCATAAACACAGCCGTGAAAAGCAGCTAAACCCCAATATAAAAATAAATTACTTTTCAAAACCCGTGAAACAAAGACAGTGAAAGAGAGAGAAATTCTTCCAAAATTCGTTCAGGGGCTGTGATGCAACCTGGATTGACCATATCTAGACCCACAGCTGATTGAGACATAAGGGTGGACACTCTTGGGGCTGAGAGGTTCGGTGAGGTTGGGTGAGCCAACGCAGACCCTTTCAAGTAATACTGCATGGTACCCATCCCATGGGTCCCAAATCTCCAGGTTCAAGGGCATCTTCCTACGTCGAAAACAGGCATGAGAAACCCAGAAGATGGTACACCGTGTGATCGGGAAAGGTTTCTAAAACGCACCTCATTTCTCATCTCCTTTGCTCGGGTTCGCCATTCCAGCCGATTTACTAGCCGTCTCCCTCCTTGGAGAATCAGCACCTTTAACCTCCTGTTCCGTACAGGTTGCAATTTGTCCTGAGGATGAACGGGAAGAGGGGGAACCAATGAGAGACTAGCTCTAGGTGTTGGGACAGGCACAGGTCACTCTATTTTCCCATCAGGAAGAAGAATTAAGCACAAGCTCAGCCTGCCCCCCAGAACCAGAAGAGGGCCTGAAGCAATCCTGCGCTTTTGTGGCCAGCTCCCAAAAAAGCGAGTTGAAAAATGGAGCTCAGGGGCACTGCAATTCACAAACCTGCACAGTTTTAAATGATACCTCTCGTCCACAAATATACTAAGGGAAGGCAACGAAGAGGCTTTGAAAGCAAGGCAGAATTGCAGGAAACAGATTTCAGGAGGTAGATTCGAATCGCCTTGAAAGCACATGAAAAGCGGCAAAACGTGGACAATGATGCCCTTGGCCAAAAAGGGCGTATGCGTTTTTTCCTGAATATATTCAGGAAAAAACGCATACGCCCTTTTTGGCCAACCAAGCAACCTGGAAAGGCCAATCAGCGCTCCAAAGAAGTCTCGCTTCCCAGCGGGCAAAAGGGCCATGCGGAAAAAAGTGTCCAAACCAGAAATGCAGGACCGGCCATGGAGAAATGGGAGCCTTGCTACGCTGATGGGTGGGATGTAAATTGCCAACAGCCACTCTGGAGAAGTGTACGGTGTGTTCTGAAACATCTAAAAAACACAGCTTGGAGAGCATAGGGCACTTCCACTCATGGGCGTATAAATTGGGAAAACTAAAAATCAGCAAGACACAGGCACCCCAAAGTTTAGGGCTGCTCTGTTGACAAGAACCCCCACTTCATTACACCTTAAATATCCTAGGAAAGAGAAAAATGGATAAAGAAGTTGGGGTCCTCATGTACAATGGAATATCACTCAGCCATGAAATCAACGTCATAAGGCTAGTAGCAGCACGATGAGTGGATTTAGGTACGAAGATTCTAAGTGAAATAAGTCACACAGAAAAAGACACTTATCATAAGATATCACTTAGAGAGGGAATGTAAAAACCGCTACACTTGAACTGAATTGCAAAACAGAACAGAGTCACACGTTTAGGAAACACACTATGGCTGCTGAACGGGAAAGGTGAGGTGGGGTGATGCATAAAACAAGGGTTTCAAATTAGCTCCGATACCGTTCCATAAACCCAATATGTAAGAGACAAGACCTATTCCTTTTTCAGTGAACTGGACTCAACACCCCCTATTCACCGCACAAGAATATATCTGACTAGTAAGAATCTTCAAACCTATGTATTGATATCTCTCCGTAAGTGAGTCAAGGGGGTGTAAAGCGGCATAAACACAGCCGTGAAAAGCAGCTAAACCCCAATATAAAAATAAATTACTTTTCAAAACCCGTGAAACAAAGACAGTGAAAGAGAGAGAAATTCTTACAAAATTCGTTCAGGGGCTGTGATGCAACCTGGATTGACCATATCTAGACCCACAGCTGATTGAGACATAAGGGTGGACACTCTTGGGGCTGAGAGGTTCGGTGAGGTTGGGTGAGCCAACGCAGACCCTTTCAAGTAATACTGCATGGTACCCATCCCATGGGTCCCAAATCTCCAGGTTCAAGGGCATCTTCCTACGTCGAAAACAGGCATGAGAAACCCAGAAGATGGTACACCGTGTGATCGGGAAAGGTTTCTAAAACGCACCTCATTTCTAATCTCCTTTGCTCGGGTTCGCCATTCCAGCCGATTTACTAGCTGTCTCCCTCCTTGGAGAATCAGCACCTTTAACCTCCTGTTCCGTACAGGTTGCAATTTGTCCTGAGGATGAACGGGAAGAGGGGGAACCAATGAGAGACTAGCTCTAGGTGTTGGGACAGGCACAGGTCACTCTATTTTCCCATCAGGAAGAAGAATTAAGCACAAGCTCAGCCTGCCCCCCAGAACCAGAAGAGGGCCTGAAGCAATCCTGCGCTTTTGCGGCCAGCTCCCAAAAAAGCGAGTTGAAAAATGGAGCTCAGGGGCACTGCAATTCACAAACCTGCACAGTTTTAAATGATACCTCTCGTCCACAAATATACTAAGGGAAGTCAACGAAGAGGCTTTGAAAGCAAGGCAGAATTGCAGGAAACAGATTTCAGGAGGTAGATTCGAATCGCCTTGAAAGCACATGAAAAGCGGCAAAACGTGGACAATGATGCCCTTGGCCAAAAAGGGCGTATGCGTTTTTTCCTGAATATATTCAGGAAAAAACGCATACGCCCTTTTTGGCCAACCAAGCAACCTGGAAAGGCCAATCAGCGCTCCAAAGAAGTCTCGCTTCCCAGCGGGCAAAAGGGCCATGCGGAAAAAAGTGTCCAAACCAGAAATGCAGGACCGGCCATGGAGAAATGGGAGCCTTGCTACGCTGATGGGTGGGATGTAAATTGCCAACAGCCACTCTGGAGAAGTGTACGGTGTGTTCTGAAACATCTAAAAAACACAGCTTGGAGAGCATAGGGCACTTCCACTCATGGGCGTATAAATTGGGAAAACTAAAAATCAGCAAGACACAGGCACCCCAAAGTTTAGGGCTGCTCTGTTGACAAGAACCCCCACTTCATTACACCTTAAATATCCTAGGAAAGAGAAAAATGGATAAAGAAGTTGGGGTCCTCATGTACAATGGAATATCACTCAGCCATGAAATCAACGTCATAAGGCTAGTAGCAGCACGATGAGTGGATTTAGGTACGAAGATTCTAAGTGAAATAAGTCACACAGAAAAAGACACTTATCATAAGATATCACTTAGAGAGGGAATGTAAAAACCGCTACACTTGAACTGAATTGCAAAACAGAACAGAGTCACACGTTTAGGAAACACACTATGGCTGCTGAACGGGAAAGGTGAGGTGGGGTGATGCATAAAACAAGGGTTTCAAATTAGCTCCGATACCGTTCCATAAACCCAATATGTAAGAGACAAGACCTATTCCTTTTTCAGTGAACTGGACTCAACACCCCCTATTCACCGCACAAGAATATATCTGACTAGTAAGAATCTTCAAACCTATGTATTGATATCTCTCCGTAAGTGAGTCAAGGGGGTGTAAAGCGGCATAAACACAGCCGTGAAAAGCAGCTAAACCCCAATATAAAAATAAATTACTTTTCAAAACCCGTGAAACAAAGACAGTGAAAGAGAGAGAAATTCTTCCAAAATTCGTTCAGGGGCTGTGATGCAACCTGGATTGACCATATCTAGACCCACAGCTGATTGAGACATAAGGGTGGACACTCTTGGGGCTGAGAGGTTCGGTGAGGTTGGGTGAGCCAACGCAGACCCTTTCAAGTAATACTGCATGGTACCCATCCCATGGGTCCCAAATCTCCAGGTTCAAGGGCATCTTCCTACGTCGAAAACAGGCATGAGAAACCCAGAAGATGGTACACCGTGTGATCGGGAAAGGTTTCTAAAACGCACCTCATTTCTCATCTCCTTTGCTCGGGTTCGCCATTCCAGCCGATTTACTAGCCGTCTCCCTCCTTGGAGAATCAGCACCTTTAACCTCCTGTTCCGTACAGGTTGCAATTTGTCCTGAGGATGAACGGGAAGAGGGGGAACCAATGAGAGACTAGCTCTAGGTGTTGGGACAGGCACAGGTCACTCTATTTTCCCATCAGGAAGAAGAATTAAGCACAAGCTCAGCCTGCCCCCCAGAACCAGAAGAGGGCCTGAAGCAATCCTGCGCTTTTGTGGCCAGCTCCCAAAAAAGCGAGTTGAAAAATGGAGCTCAGGGGCACTGCAATTCACAAACCTGCACAGTTTTAAATGATACCTCTCGTCCACAAATATACTAAGGGAAGGCAACGAAGAGGCTTTGAAAGCAAGGCAGAATTGCAGGAAACAGATTTCAGGAGGTAGATTCGAATCGCCTTGAAAGCACATGAAAAGCGGCAAAACGTGGACAATGATGCCCTTGGCCAAAAAGGGCGTATGCGTTTTTTCCTGAATATATTCAGGAAAAAACGCATACGCCCTTTTTGGCCAACCAAGCAACCTGGAAAGGCCAATCAGCGCTCCAAAGAAGTCTCGCTTCCCAGCGGGCAAAAGGGCCATGCGGAAAAAAGTGTCCAAACCAGAAATGCAGGACCGGCCATGGAGAAATGGGAGCCTTGCTACGCTGATGGGTGGGATGTAAATTGCCAACAGCCACTCTGGAGAAGTGTACGGTGTGTTCTGAAACATCTAAAAAACACAGCTTGGAGAGCATAGGGCACTTCCACTCATGGGCGTATAAATTGGGAAAACTAAAAATCAGCAAGACACAGGCACCCCAAAGTTTAGGGCTGCTCTGTTGACAAGAACCCCCACTTCATTACACCTTAAATATCCTAGGAAAGAGAAAAATGGATAAAGAAGTTGGGGTCCTCATGTACAATGGAATATCACTCAGCCATGAAATCAACGTCATAAGGCTAGTAGCAGCACGATGAGTGGATTTAGGTACGAAGATTCTAAGTGAAATAAGTCACACAGAAAAAGACACTTATCATAAGATATCACTTAGAGAGGGAATGTAAAAACCGCTACACTTGAACTGAATTGCAAAACAGAACAGAGTCACACGTTTAGGAAACACACTATGGCTGCTGAACGGGAAAGGTGAGGTGGGGTGATGCATAAAACAAGGGTTTCAAATTAGCTCCGATACCGTTCCATAAACCCAATATGTAAGAGACAAGACCTATTCCTTTTTCAGTGAACTGGACTCAACACCCCCTATTCACCGCACAAGAATATATCTGACTAGTAAGAATCTTCAAACCTATGTATTGATATCTCTCCGTAAGTGAGTCAAGGGGGTGTAAAGCGGCATAAACACAGCCGTGAAAAGCAGCTAAACCCCAATATAAAAATAAATTACTTTTCAAAACCCGTGAAACAAAGACAGTGAAAGAGAGAGAAATTCTTACAAAATTCGTTCAGGGGCTGTGATGCAACCTGGATTGACCATATCTAGACCCACAGCTGATTGAGACATAAGGGTGGACACTCTTGGGGCTGAGAGGTTCGGTGAGGTTGGGTGAGCCAACGCAGACCCTTTCAAGTAATACTGCATGGTACCCATCCCATGGGTCCCAAATCTCCAGGTTCAAGGGCATCTTCCTACGTCGAAAACAGGCATGAGAAACCCAGAAGATGGTACACCGTGTGATCGGGAAAGGTTTCTAAAACGCACCTCATTTCTAATCTCCTTTGCTCGGGTTCGCCATTCCAGCCGATTTACTAGCTGTCTCCCTCCTTGGAGAATCAGCACCTTTAACCTCCTGTTCCGTACAGGTTGCAATTTGTCCTGAGGATGAACGGGAAGAGGGGGAACCAATGAGAGACTAGCTCTAGGTGTTGGGACAGGCACAGGTCACTCTATTTTCCCATCAGGAAGAAGAATTAAGCACAAGCTCAGCCTGCCCCCCAGAACCAGAAGAGGGCCTGAAGCAATCCTGCGCTTTTGCGGCCAGCTCCCAAAAAAGCGAGTTGAAAAATGGAGCTCAGGGGCACTGCAATTCACAAACCTGCACAGTTTTAAATGATACCTCTCGTCCACAAATATACTAAGGGAAGGCAACGAAGAGGCTTTGAAAGCAAGGCAGAATTGCAGGAAACAGATTTCAGGAGGTAGATTCGAATCGCCTTGAAAGCACATGAAAAGCGGCAAAACGTGGACAATGATGCCCTTGGCCAAAAAGGGCGTATGCGTTTTTTCCTGAATATATTCAGGAAAAAACGCATACGCCCTTTTTGGCCAACCAAGCAACCTGGAAAGGCCAATCAGCGCTCCAAAGAAGTCTCGCTTCCCAGCGGGCAAAAGGGCCATGCGGAAAAAAGTGTCCAAACCAGAAATGCAGGACCGGCCATGGAGAAATGGGAGCCTTGCTACGCTGATGGGTGGGATGTAAATTGCCAACAGCCACTCTGGAGAAGTGTACGGTGTGTTCTGAAACATCTAAAAAACACAGCTTGGAGAGCATAGGGCACTTCCACTCATGGGCGTATAAATTGGGAAAACTAAAAATCAGCAAGACACAGGCACCCCAAAGTTTAGGGCTGCTCTGTTGACAAGAACCCCCACTTCATTACACCTTAAATATCCTAGGAAAGAGAAAAATGGATAAAGAAGTTGGGGTCCTCATGTACAATGGAATATCACTCAGCCATGAAATCAACGTCATAAGGCTAGTAGCAGCACGATGAGTGGATTTAGGTACGAAGATTCTAAGTGAAATAAGTCACACAGAAAAAGACACTTATCATAAGATATCACTTAGAGAGGGAATGTAAAAACCGCTACACTTGAACTGAATTGCAAAACAGAACAGAGTCACACGTTTAGGAAACACACTATGGCTGCTGAACGGGAAAGGTGAGGTGGGGTGATGCATAAAACAAGGGTTTCAAATTAGCTCCGATACCGTTCCATAAACCCAATATGTAAGAGACAAGACCTATTCCTTTTTCAGTGAACTGGACTCAACATCCCCTATTCACCGCACAAGAATATATCTGACTAGTAAGAATCTTCAAACCTATGTATTGATATCTCTCCGTAAGTGAGTCAAGGGGGTGTAAAGCGGCATAAACACAGCCGTGAAAAGCAGCTAAACCCCAATATAAAAATAAATTACTTTTCAAAACCCGTGAAACAAAGACAGTGAAAGAGAGAGAAATTCTTACAAAATTCGTTCAGGGGCTGTGATGCAACCTGGATTGACCATATCTAGACCCACAGCTGATTGAGACATAAGGGTGGACACTCTTGGGGCTGAGAGGTTCGGTGAGGTTGGGTGAGCCAACGCAGACCCTTTCAAGTAATACTGCATGGTACCCATCCCATGGGTCCCAAATCTCCAGGTTCAAGGGCATCTTCCTACGTCGAAAACAGGCATGAGAAACCCAGAAGATGGTACACCGTGTGATCGGGAAAGGTTTCTAAAACGCACCTCATTTCTAATCTCCTTTGCTCGGGTTCGCCATTCTAGCCGATTTACTAGCTGTCTCCCTCCTTGGAGAATCAGCACCTTTAACCTCCTGTTCCGTACAGGTTGCAATTTGTCCTGAGGATGAACGGGAAGAGGGGGAACCAATGAGAGACTAGCTCTAGGTGTTGGGACAGGCACAGGTCACTCTATTTTCCCATCAGGAAGAAGAATTAAGCACAAGCTCAGCCTGCCCCCCAGAACCAGAAGAGGGCCTGAAGCAATCCTGCGCTTTTGCGGCCAGCTCCCAAAAAAGCGAGTTGAAAAATGGAGCTCAGGGGCACTGCAATTCACAAACCTGCACAGTTTTAAATGATACCTCTCGTCCACAAATATACTAAGGGAAGGCAACGAAGAGGCTTTGAAAGCAAGGCAGAATTGCAGGAAACAGATTTCAGGAGGTAGATTCGAATCGCCTTGAAAGCACATGAAAAGCGGCAAAACGTGGACAATGATGCCCTTGGCCAAAAAGGGCGTATGCGTTTTTTCCTGAATATATTCAGGAAAAAACGCATACGCCCTTTTTGGCCAACCAAGCAACCTGGAAAGGCCAATCAGCGCTCCAAAGAAGTCTCGCTTCCCAGCGGGCAAAAGGGCCATGCGGAAAAAAGTGTCCAAACCAGAAATGCAGGACCGGCCATGGAGAAATGGGAGCCTTGCTACGCTGATGGGTGGGATGTAAATTGCCAACAGCCACTCTGGAGAAGTGTACGGTGTGTTCTGAAACATCTAAAAAACACAGCTTGGAGAGCATAGGGCACTTCCACTCATGGGCGTATAAATTGGGAAAACTAAAAATCAGCAAGACACAGGCACCCCAAAGTTTAGGGCTGCTCTGTTGACAAGAACCCCCACTTCATTACACCTTAAATATCCTAGGAAAGAGAAAAATGGATAAAGAAGTTGGGGTCCTCATGTACAATGGAATATCACTCAGCCATGAAATCAACGTCATAAGGCTAGTAGCAGCACGATGAGTGGATTTAGGTACGAAGATTCTAAGTGAAATAAGTCACACAGAAAAAGACACTTATCATAAGATATCACTTAGAGAGGGAATGTAAAAACCGCTACACTTGAACTGAATTGCAAAACAGAACAGAGTCACACGTTTAGGAAACACACTATGGCTGCTGAACGGGAAAGGTGAGGTGGGGTGATGCATAAAACAAAGGTTTCAAATTAGCTCCGATACCGTTCCATAAACCCAATATGTAAGAGACAAGACCTATTCCTTTTTCAGTGAACTGGACTCAACACCCCCTATTCACCGCACAAGAATATATCTGACTAGTAAGAATCTTCAAACCTATGTATTGATATCTCTCCGTAAGTGAGTCAAGGGGGTGTAAAGCGGCATAAACACAGCCGTGAAAAGCAGCTAAACCCCAATATAAAAATAAATTACTTTTCAAAACCCGTGAAACAAAGACAGTGAAAGAGAGAGAAATTCTTACAAAATTCGTTCAGGGGCTGTGATGCAACCTCATTGACCATATCTAGACCCACAGCTGATTGAGACATAAGGGTGGACACTCTTGGGGCTGAGAGGTTCGGTGAGGTTGGGTGAGCCAACGCAGACCCTTTCAAGTAATACTGCATGGTACCCATCCCATGGGTCCCAAATCTCCAGGTTCAAGGGCATCTTCCTACGTCGAAAACAGGCATGAGAAACCCAGAAGATGGTACACCGTGTGATCGGGAAAGGTTTCTAAAACGCACCTCATTTCTCATCTCCTTTGCTCGGGTTCGCCATTCCAGCCGATTTACTAGCCGTCTCCCTCCTTGGAGAATCAGCACCTTTAACCTCCTGTTCCATACAGGTTGCAATTTGTCCTGAGGATGAACGGGAAGAGGGGGAACCAATGAGAGACTAGCTCTAGGTGTTGGGACAGGCACAGGTCACTCTATTTTCCCATCAGGAAGAAGAATTAAGCACAAGCTCAGCCTGCCCCCCAGAACCAGAAGAGGGCCTGAAGCAATCCTGCGCTTTTGCGGCCAGCTCCCAAAAAAGCGAGTTGAAAAATGGAGCTCAGGGGCACTGCAATTCACAAACCTGCACAGTTTTAAATGATACCTCTCGTCCACAAATATACTAAGGGAAGGCAACGAAGAGGCTTTGAAAGCAAGGCAGAATTGCAGGAAACAGATTTCAGGAGGTAGATTCGAATCGCCTTGAAAGCACATGAAAAGCGGCAAAACGTGGACAATGATGCCCTTGGCCAAAAAGGGCGTATGCGTTTTTTCCTGAATATATTCAGGAAAAAACGCATACGCCCTTTTTGGCCAACCAAGCAACCTGGAAAGGCCAATCAGCGCTCCAAAGAAGTCTCGCTTCCCAGCGGGCAAAAGGGCCATGCGGAAAAATGTGTCCAAACCAGAAATGCAGGACCGGCCATGGAGAAATGGGAGCCTTGCTACGCTGATGGGTGGGATGTAAATTGCCAACAGCCACTCTGGAGAAGTGTACGGTGTGTTCTGAAACATCTAAAAAACACAGCTTGGAGAGCATAGGGCACTTCCACTCATGGGCGTATAAATTGGGAAAACTAAAAATCAGCAAGACACAGGCACCCCAAAGTTTAGGGCTGCTCTGTTGACAAGAACCCCCACTTCATTACACCTTAAATATCCTAGGAAAGCGAAAAATGGATAAAGAAGTTGTGGTCCTCATGTACAATGGAATATCACTCAGCCATGAAATCAACGTCATAAGGCTAGTAGCAGCACGATGAGTGGATTTAGGTACGAAGATTCTAAGTGAAATAAGTCACACAGAAAAAGACACTTATCATAAGATATCACTTAGAGAGGGAATGTAAAAACCGCTACACTTGAACTGAATTGCAAAACAGAACAGAGTCACACGTTTAGGAAACACACTATGGCTGCTGAACGGGAAAGGTGAGGTGGGGTGATGCATAAAACAAGGGTTTCAAATTAGCTCCGATACCGTTCCATAAACCCAATATGTAAGAGACAAGACCTATTCCTTTTTCAGTGAACTGGACTCAACACCCCCTATTCACCGCACAAGAATATATCTGACTAGTAAGAATCTTCAAACCTATGTATTGATATCTCTCCGTAAGTGAGTCAAGGGGGTGTAAAGCGGCATAAACACAGCCGTGAAAAGCAGCTAAACCCCAATATAAAAATAAATTACTTTTCAAAACCCGTGAAACAAAGACAGTGAAAGAGAGAGAAATTCTTACAAAATTCGTTCAGGGGCTGTGATGCAACCTGGATTGACCATATATAGACCCACAGCTGATTGAGACATAAGGGTGGACACTCTTGGGGCTGAGAGGTTCGGTGAGGTTGGGTGAGCCAACGCAGACCCTTTCAAGTAATACTGCATGGTACCCATCCCATGGGTCCCAAATCTCCAGGTTCAAGGGCATCTTCCTACGTCGAAAACAGGCATGAGAAACCCAGAAGATGGTACACCGTGTGATCGGGAAAGGTTTCTAAAACGCACCTCATTTCTCATCTCCTTTGCTCGGGTTCGCCATTCCAGCCGATTTACTAGCCATCTCCCTCCTTGGAGAATCAGCACCTTTAACCTCCTGTTCCGTACAGGTTGCAATTTGTCCTGAGGATGAACGGGAAGAGGGGGAACCAATGAGAGACTAGCTCTAGGTGTTGGGACAGGCACAGGCCACTCTATTTTCCCATCAGGAAGAAGAATTAAGCACAAGCTCAGCCTGCCCCCCAGAACCAGAAGAGGGCCTGAAGCAATCCTGCGCTTTTGCGGCCAGCTCCCAAAAAAGCGAGTTGAAAAATGGAGCTCAGGGGCACTGCAATTCACAAACCTGCACAGTTTTAAATGATACCTCTCGTCCACAAATATACTAAGGGAAGGCAACGAAGAGGCTTTGAAAGCAAGGCAGAATTGCAGGAAACAGATTTCAGGAGGTAGATTCGAATCGCCTTGAAAGCACATGAAAAGCGGCAAAACGTGGACAATGATGCCCTTGGCCAAAAAGGGCGTATGCGTTTTTTCCTGAATATATTCAGGAAAAAACGCATACGCCCTTTTTGGCCAACCAAGCAACCTGGAAAGGCCAATCAGCGCTCCAAAGAAGTCTCGCTTCCCAGCGGGCAAAAGGGCCATGCGGAAAAAAGTGTCCAAACCAGAAATGCAGGACCGGCCATGGAGAAATGGGAGCCTTGCTACGCTGATGGGTGGGATGTAAATTGCCAACAGCCACTCTGGAGAAGTGTACGGTGTGTTCTGAAACATCTAAAAAACACAGCTTGGAGAGCATAGGGCACTTCCACTCATGGGCGTATAAATTGGGAAAACTAAAAATCAGCAAGACACAGGCACCCCAAAGTTTAGGGCTGCTCTGTTGACAAGAACCCCCACTTCATTACACCTTAAATATCCTAGGAAAGAGAAAAATGGATAAAGAAGTTGGGGTCCTCATGTACAATGGAATATCACTCAGCCATGAAATCAACGTCATAAGGCTAGTAGCAGCACGATGAGTGGATTTAGGTACGAAGATTCTAAGTGAAATAAGTCACACAGAAAAAGACACTTATCATAAGATATCACTTAGAGAGGGAATGTAAAAACCGCTACACTTGAACTGAATTGCAAAACAGAACAGAGTCACACGTTTAGGAAACACACTATGGCTGCTGAACGGGAAAGGTGAGGTGGGGTGATGCATAAAACAAGGGTTTCAAATTAGCTCCGATACCGTTCCATAAACCCAATATGTAAGAGACAAGACCTATTCCTTTTTCAGTGAACTGGACTCAACACCCCCTATTCACCGCACAAGAATATATCTGACTAGTAAGAATCTTCAAACCTATGTATTGATATCTCTCCGTAAGTGAGTCAAGGGGGTGTAAAGCGGCATAAACACAGCCGTGAAAAGCAGCTAAACCCCAATATAAAAATAAATTACTTTTCAAAACCCGTGAAACAAAGACAGTGAAAGAGAGAGAAATTCTTACAAAATTCGTTCAGGGGCTGTGATGCAACCTGGATTGACCATATCTAGACCCACAGCTGATTGAGACATAAGGGTGGACACTCTTGGGGCTGAGAGGTTCGGTGAGGTTGGGTGAGCCAACGCAGACCCTTTCAAGTAATACTGCATGGTACCCATCCCATGGGTCCCAAATCTCCAGGTTCAAGGGCATCTTCCTACGTCGAAAACAGGCATGAGAAACCCAGAAGATGGTACACCGTGTGATCGGGAAAGGTTTCTAAAACGCACCTCATTTCTCATCTCCTTTGCTCGGGTTCGCCATTCCAGCCGATTTACTAGCCATCTCCCTCCTTGGAGAATCAGCACCTTTAACCTCCTGTTCCGTACAGGTTGCAATTTGTCCTGAGGATGAACGGGAAGAGGGGGAACCAATGAGAGACTAGCTCTAGGTGTTGGGACAGGCACAGGTCACTCTATTTTCCCATCAGGAAGAAGAATTAAGCACAAGCTCAGCCTGCCCCCCAGAACCAGAAGAGGGCCTGAAGCAATCCTGCGCTTTTGCGGCCAGCTCCCAAAAAAGCGAGTTGAAAAATGGAGCTCAGGGGCACTGCAATTCACAAACCTGCACAGTTTTAAATGATACCTCTCGTCCACAAATATACTAAGGGAAGGCAACGAAGAGGCTTTGAAAGCAAGGCAGAATTGCAGGAAACAGATTTCAGGAGGTAGATTCGAATCGCCTTGAAAGCACATGAAAAGCGGCAAAACGTGGACAATGATGCCCTTGGCCAAAAAGGGCGTATGCGTTTTTTCCTGAATATATTCAGGAAAAAACGCATACGCCCTTTTTGGCCAACCAAGCAACCTGGAAAGGCCAATCAGCGCTCCAAAGAAGTCTCGCTTCCCAGCGGGCAAAAGGGCCATGCGGAAAAAAGTGTCCAAACCAGAAATGCAGGACCGGCCATGGAGAAATGGGAGCCTTGCTACGCTGATGGGTGGGATGTAAATTGCCAACAGCCACTCTGGAGAAGTGTACGGTGTGTTCTGAAACATCTAAAAAACACAGCTTGGAGAGCATAGGGCACTTCCACTCATGGGCGTATAAATTGGGAAAACTAAAAATCAGCAAGACACAGGCACCCCAAAGTTTAGGGCTGCTCTGTTGACAAGAACCCCCACTTCATTACACCTTAAATATCCTAGGAAAGAGAAAAATGGATAAAGAAGTTGGGGTCCTCATGTACAATGGAATATCACTCAGCCATGAAATCAACGTCATAAGGCTAGTAGCAGCACGATGAGTGGATTTAGGTACGAAGATTCTAAGTGAAATAAGTCACACAGAAAAAGACACTTATCATAAGATATCACTTAGAGAGGGAATGTAAAAACCGCTACACTTGAACTGAATTGCAAAACAGAACAGAGTCACACGTTTAGGAAACACACTATGGCTGCTGAACGGGAAAGGTGAGGTGGGGTGATGCATAAAACAAGGGTTTCAAATTAGATCCGATACCGTTCCATAAACCCAATATGTAAGAGACAAGACCTATTCCTTTTTCAGTGAACTGGACTCAACACCCCCTATTCACCGCACAAGAATATATCTGACTAGTAAGAATCTTCAAACCTATGTATTGATATCTCTCCGTAAGTGAGTCAAGGGGGTGTAAAGCGGCATAAACACAGCCGTGAAAAGCAGCTAAACCCCAATATAAAAATAAATTACTTTTCAAAACCCGTGAAACAAAGACAGTGAAAGAGAGAGAAATTCTTCCAAAATTCGTTCAGGGGCTGTGATGCAACCTGGATTGACCATATCTAGACCCACAGCTGATTGAGACATAAGGGTGGACACTCTTGGGGCTGAGAGGTTCGGTGAGGTTGGGTGAGCCAACGCAGACCCTTTCAAGTAATACTGCATGGTACCCATCCCATGGGTCCCAAATCTCCAGGTTCAAGGGCATCTTCCTACGTCGAAAACAGGCATGAGAAACCCAGAAGATGGTACACCGTGTGATCGGGAAAGGTTTCTAAAACGCACCTCATTTCTCATCTCCTTTGCTCGGGTTCGCCATTCCAGCCGATTTACTAGCCATCTCCCTCCTTGGAGAATCAGCACCTTTAACCTCCTGTTCCGTACAGGTTGCAATTTGTCCTGAGGATGAAGGGGAAGAGGGGGAACCAATGAGAGACTAGCTCTAGGTGTTGGGACAGGCACAGGTCACTCTATTTTCCCATCAGGAAGAAGAATTAAGCACAAGCTCAGCCTGCCCCCCAGAACCAGAAGAGGGCCTGAAGCAATCCTGCGCTTTTGCGGCCAGCTCCCAAAAAAGCGAGTTGAAAAATGGAGCTCAGGGGCACTGCAATTCACAAACCTGCACAGTTTTAAATGATACCTCTCGTCCACAAATATACTAAGGGAAGGCAACGAAGAGGCTTTGAAAGCAAGGCAGAATTGCAGGAAACAGATTTCAGGAGGTAGATTCGAATCGCCTTGAAAGCACATGAAAAGCGGCAAAACGTGGACAATGATGCCCTTGGCCAAAAAGGGCGTATGCGTTTTTTCCTGAATATATTCAGGAAAAAACGCATACGCCCTTTTTGGCCAACCAAGCAACCTGGAAAGGCCAATCAGCGCTCCAAAGAAGTCTCGCTTCCCAGCGGGCAAAAGGGCCATGCGGAAAAAAGTGTCCAAACCAGAAATGCAGGACCGGCCATGGAGAAATGGGAGCCTTGCTACGCTGATGGGTGGGATGTAAATTGCCAACAGCCACTCTGGAGAAGTGTACGGTGTGTTCTGAAACATCTAAACAACACAGCTTGGAGAGCATAGGGCACTTCCACTCATGGGCGTATAAATTGGGAAAACTAAAAATCAGCAAGACACAGGCACCCCAAAGTTTAGGGCTGCTCTGTTGACAAGAACCCCCACTTCATTACACCTTAAATATCCTAGGAAAGAGAAAAATGGATAAAGAAGTTGGGGTCCTCATGTACAATGGAATATCACTCAGCCATGAAATCAACGTCATAAGGCTAGTAGCAGCACGATGAGTGGATTTAGGTACGAAGATTCTAAGTGAAATAAGTCACACAGAAAAAGACACTTATCATAAGATATCACTTAGAGAGGGAATGTAAAAACCGCTACACTTGAACTGAATTGCAAAACAGAACAGAGTCACACGTTTAGGAAACACACTATGGCTGCTGAACGGGAAAGGTGAGGTGGGGTGATGCATAAAACAAGGGTTTCAAATTAGCTCCGATACCGTTCCATAAACCCAATATGTAAGAGACAAGACCTATTCCTTTTTCAGTGAACTGGACTCAACACCCCCTATTCACCGCACAAGAATATATCTGACTAGTAAGAATCTTCAAACCTATGTATTGATATCTCTCCGTAAGTGAGTCAAGGGGGTGTAAAGCGGCATAAACACAGCCGTGAAAAGCAGCTAAACCCCAATATAAAAATAAATTACTTTTCAAAACCCATGAAACAAAGACAGTGAAAGAGAGAGAAATTCTTACAAAATTCGTTCAGGGGCTGTGATGCAACCTGGATTGACCATATCTAGACCCACAGCTGATTGAGACATAAGGGTGGACACTCTTGGGGCTGAGAGGTTCGGTGAGGTTGGGTGAGCCAACGCAGACCCTTTCAAGTAATACTGCATGGTACCCATCCCATGGGTCCCAAATCTCCAGGTTCAAGGGCATCTTCCTACGTCGAAAACAGGCATGAGAAACCCAGAAGATGGTACACCGTGTGATCGGGAAAGGTTTCTAAAACGCACCTCATTTCTCATCTCCTTTGCTCGGGTTCGCCATTCCAGCCGATTTACTAGCCATCTCCCTCCTTGGAGAATCAGCACCTTTAACCTCCTGTTCCGTACAGGTTGCAATTTGTCCTGAGGATGAACGGGAAGAGGGGGAACCAATGAGAGACTAGCTCTAGGTGTTGGGACAGGCACAGGTCACTCTATTTTCCCATCAGGAAGAAGAATTAAGCACAAGCTCAGCCTGCCCCCCAGAACCAGAAGAGGGCCTGAAGCAATCCTGCGCTTTTGCGGCCAGCTCCCAAAAAAGCGAGTTGAAAAATGGAGCTCAGGGGCACTGCAATTCACAAACCTGCACAGTTTTAAATGATACCTCTCGTCCACAAATATACTAAGGGAAGGCAACGAAGAGGCTTTGAAAGCAAGGCAGAATTGCAGGAAACAGATTTCAGGAGGTAGATTCGAATCGCCTTGAAAGCACATGAAAAGCGGCAAAACGTGGACAATGATGCCCTTGGCCAAAAAGGGCGTATGCGTTTTTTCCTGAATATATTCAGGAAAAAACGCATACGCCCTTTTTGGCCAACCAAGCAACCTGGAAAGGCCAATCAGCGCTCCAAAGAAGTCTCGCTTCCCAGCGGGCAAAAGGGCCATGCGGAAAAAAGTGTCCAAACCAGAAATGCAGGACCGGCCATGGAGAAATGGGAGCCTTGCTACGCTGATGGGTGGGATGTAAATTGCCAACAGCCACTCTGGAGAAGTGTACGGTGTGTTCTGAAACATCTAAAAAACACAGCTTGGAGAGCATAGGGCACTTCCACTCATGGGCGTATAAATTGGGAAAACTAAAAATCAGCAAGACACAGGCACCCCAAAGTTTAGGGCTGCTCTGTGGACAAGAACCCCCACTTCATTACACCTTAAATATCCTAGGAAAGAGAAAAATGGATAAAGAAGTTGGGGTCCTCATGTACAATGGAATATCACTCAGCCATGAAATCCACGTCATAAGGCTAGTAGCAGCACGATGAGTGGATTTAGGTACGACGATTCTAAGTGAAATAAGTCACACAGAAAAGACACTTATCATAAGATATCACTTAGAGAGGGAATGTAAAAACCGCTACACTTGAACTGAATTGCAAAACAGAACAGAGTCACACGTTTAGGAAACACACTATGGCTGCTGAACGGGAAAGGTGAGGTGGGGTGATGCATAAAACAAGGGTTTCAAATTAGCTCCGATACCGTTCCATAAACCCAATATGTAAGAGACAAGACCTATTCCTTTTTCAGTGAACTGGACTCAACACCCCCTATTCACCGCACAAGAATATATCTGACTAGTAAGAATCTTCAAACCTATGTATTGATAGCTCTCTGTAAGTGAGTCAAGGGGGTGTAAAGCGGCATAAACACAGCCGTGAAAAGCAGCTAAACCCCATTATAAAAATAAATTACTTTTCAAAACCCGTGAAACAAAGACAGTGAAAGAGAGAGAAATTCTTACAAAATTCGTTCAGGGGCTGTGATGCAACCTGGATTGACCATATCTAGACCCACAGCTGATTGAGACATAAGGGTGGACACTCTTGGGGCTGAGAGGTTCGGTGAGGTTGGGTGAGCCAACGCAGACCCTTTCAAGTAATACTGCATGGTACCCATCCCATGGGTCCCAAATCTCCAGGTTCAAGGGCATCTTCCTACGTCGAAAACAGGCATGAGAAACCGAGAAGATGGTACACCGTGTGATCGGGAAAGGTTTCTAAAACGCACCTCATTTCTCATCTCCTTTGCTCGGGTTCGCCATTCCAGCCGATTTACTAGCCGTCTCCCTCCTTGGAGAATCAGCACCTTTAACCTCCTGTTCCGTACAGGTTGCAATTTGTCCTGAGGATGAACGGGAAGAGGGGGAACCAATGAGAGACTAGCTCTAGGTGTTGGGACAGGCACAGGTCACTCTATTTTCCCATCAGGAAGAAGAATTAAGCACAAGCTCAGCCTGCCCCCCAGAACCAGAAGAGGGCCTGAAGCAATCCTGCGCTTTTGCGGCCAGCTCCCAAAAAAGCGAGTTGAAAAATGGAGCTCAGGGGCACTGCAATTCACAAACCTGCACAGTTTTAAATGATACCTCTCGTCCACAAATATACTAAGGGAAGGCAACGAAGAGGCTTTGAAAGCAAGGCAGAATTGCAGGAAACAGATTTCAGGAGGTAGATTCGAATCGCCTTGAAAGCACATGAAAAGCGGCAAAACGTGGACAATGATGCCCTTGGCCAAAAAGGGCGTATGCGTTTTTTCCTGAATATATTCAGGAAAAAACGCATACGCCCTTGTTGGCCAACCAAGCAACCTGGAAAGGCCAATCAGCGCTCCAAAGAAGTCTCGCTTCCCAGCGGGCAAAAGGGCCATGCGGAAAAAAGTGTCCAAACCAGAAATGCAGGACCGGCCATGGAGAAATGGGAGCCTTGCTACGCTGATGGGTGGGATGTAAATTGCCAACAGCCACTCTGGAGAAGTGTACGGTGTGTTCTGAAACATCTAAAAAACACAGCTTGGAGAGCATAGGGCACTTCCACTCATGGGCGTATAAATTGGGAAAACTAAAAATCAGCAAGACACAGGCACCCCAAAGTTTAGGGCTGCTCTGTGGACAAGAACCCCCACTTCATTACACCTTAAATATCCTAGGAAAGAGAAAAATGGATAAAGAAGTTGGGGTCCTCATGTACAATGGAATATCACTCAGCCATGAAATCCACGTCATAAGGCTAGTAGCAGCACGATGAGTGGATTTAGGTACGACGATTCTAAGTGAAATAAGTCACACAGAAAAGACACTTATCATAAGATATCACTTAGAGAGGGAATGTAAAAACCGCTACACTTGAACTGAATTGCAAAACAGAACAGAGTCACACGTTTAGGAAACACACTATGGCTGCTGAACGGGAAAGGTGAGGTGGGGTGATGCATAAAACAAGGGTTTCAAATTAGCTCCGATACCGTTCCATAAACCCAATATGTAAGAGACAAGACCTATTCCTTTTTCAGTGAACTGGACTCAACACCCCCTATTCACCGCACAAGAATATATCTGACTAGTAAGAATCTTCAAACCTATGTATTGATAGCTCTCTGTAAGTGAGTCAAGGGGGTGTAAAGCGGCATAAACACAGCCGTGAAAAGCAGCTAAACCCCATTATAAAAATAAATTACTTTTCAAAACCCGTGAAACAAAGACAGTGAAAGAGAGAGAAATTCTTACAAAATTCGTTCAGGGGCTGTGATGCAACCTGGATTGACCATATCTAGACCCACAGCTGATTGAGACATAAGGGTGGACACTCTTGGGGCTGAGAGGTTCGGTGAGGTTGGGTGAGCCAACGCAGACCCTTTCAAGTAATACTGCATGGTACCCATCCCATGGGTCCCAAATCTCCAGGTTCAAGGGCATCTTCCTACGTCGAAAACAGGCATGAGAAACCGAGAAGATGGTACACCGTGTGATCGGGAAAGGTTTCTAAAACGCACCTCATTTCTCATCTCCTTTGCTCGGGTTCGCCATTCCAGCCGATTTACTAGCCGTCTCCCTCCTTGGAGAATCAGCACCTTTAACCTCCTGTTCCGTACAGGTTGCAATTTGTCCTGAGGATGAACGGGAAGAGGGGGAACCAATGAGAGACTAGCTCTAGGTGTTGGGACAGGCACAGGTCACTCTATTTTCCCATCAGGAAGAAGAATTAAGCACAAGCTCAGCCTGCCCCCCAGAACCAGAAGAGGGCCTGAAGCAATCCTGCGCTTTTGCGGCCAGCTCCCAAAAAAGCGAGTTGAAAAATGGAGCTCAGGGGCACTGCAATTCACAAACCTGCACAGTTTTAAATGATACCTCTCGTCCACAAATATACTAAGGGAAGGCAACGAAGAGGCTTTGAAAGCAAGGCAGAATTGCAGGAAACAGATTTCAGGAGGTAGATTCGAATCGCCTTGAAAGCACATGAAAAGCGGCAAAACGTGGACAATGATGCCCTTGGCCAAAAAGGGCGTATGCGTTTTTTCCTGAATATATTCAGGAAAAAACGCATACGCCCTTTTTGGCCAACCAAGCAACCTGGAAAGGCCAATCAGCGCTCCAAAGAAGTCTCGCTTCCCAGCGGGCAAAAGGGCCATGCGGAAAAAAGTGTCCAAACCAGAAATGCAGGACCGGCCATGGAGAAATGGGAGCCTTGCTACGCTGATGGGTGGGATGTAAATTGCCAACAGCCACTCTGGAGAAGTGTACGGTGTGTTCTGAAACATCTAAAAAACACAGCTTGGAGAGCATAGGGCACTTCCACTCATGGGCGTATAAATTGGGAAAACTAAAAATCAGCAAGACACAGGCACCCCAAAGTTTAGGGCTGCTCTGTTGACAAGAACCCCCACTTCATTACACCTTAAATATCCTAGGAAAGAGAAAAATGGATAAAGAAGTTGGGGTCCTCATGTACAATGGAATATCACTCAGCCATGAAATCCACGTCATAAGGCTAGTAGCAGCACGATGAGTGGATTTAGGTACGACGATTCTAAGTGAAATAAGTCACACAGAAAAGACACTTATCATAAGATATCACTTAGAGAGGGAATGTAAAAACCGCTACACTTGAACTGAATTGCAAAACAGAACAGAGTCACACGTTTAGGAAACACACTATGGCTGCTGAACGGGAAAGGTGAGGTGGGGTGATGCATAAAACAAGGGTTTCAAATTAGCTCCGATACCGTTCCATAAACCCAATATGTAAGAGACAAGACCTATTCCTTTTTCAGTGAACTGGACTCAACACCCCCTATTCACCGCACAAGAATATATCTGACTAGTAAGAATCTTCAAACCTATGTATTGATATCTCTCTGTAAGTGAGTCAAGGGGGTGTAAAGCGGCATAAACACAGCCGTGAAAAGCAGCTAAACCCCATTATAAAAATAAATTACTTTTCAAAACCCGTGAAACAAAGACAGTGAAAGAGAGAGAAATTCTTACAAAATTCGTTCAGGGGCTGTGATGCAACCTGGATTGACCATATCTAGACCCACAGCTGATTGAGACATAAGGGTGGACACTCTTGGGGCTGAGAGGTTCGGTGAGGTTGGGTGAGCCAACGCAGACCCTTTCAAGTAATACTGCATGGTACCCATCCCATGGGTCCCAAATCTCCAGGTTCAAGGGCATCTTCCTACGTCGAAAACAGGCATGAGAAACCCAGAAGATGGTACACCGTGTGATCGGGAAAGGTTTCTAAAACGCACCTCATTTCTCATCTCCTTTGCTCAGGTTCGCCATTCCAGCCGATTTACTAGCCGTCTCCCTCCTTGGAGAATCAGCACCTTTAACCTCCTGTTCCGTACAGGTTGCAATTTGTCCTGAGGATGAAGGGGAAGAGGGGGAACCAATGAGAGACTAGCTCTAGGTGTTGGGACAGGCACAGGTCACTCTATTTTCCCATCAGGAAGAAGAATTAAGCACAAGCTCAGCCTGCCTCCCAGAACCAGAAGAGGGCCTGAAGCAATCCTGCGCTTTTGCGGCCAGCTCCCAAAAAAGCAAGTTGAAAAATGGAGCTCAGGGGCACTGCAATTCACAAACCTGCAGAGTTTTAAATGATACCTCTCGTCCACAAATATATTAAGGGAAGGCAACGAAGAGGCTTTGAAAGCAAGGCAGAATTGCAGGAAACAGATTTCAGGAGGTAGATTCGAATCGCCTTGAAAGCACATGAAAAGCGGCAAAACGTGGACAATGATGCCCTTGGCCAAAAAGGGCGTATGCGTTTTTTCCTGAATATATTCAGGAAAAAACGCATACGCCCTTTTTGGCCAACCAAGCAACCTGGAAAGGCCAATCAGCGCTCCAAAGAAGTCTCGCTTCCAGCGGGCAAAAGGGCCATGCGGAAAAAAGTGTCCAAACCAGAAATGCAGGACCGGCCATGGAGAAATGGGGGGAGCCTTGCTACGCTGATGGGTGGGATGTAAATTGCCAACAGCCACTCTGGAGAAGTGTACGGTGTGTTCTGAAACATCTAAAAAACACAGCTTGGAGAGCATAGGGCACTTCCACTCATGGGCGTATAAATTGGGAAAACTAAAAATCAGCAAGACACAGGCACCCCAAAGTTTAGGGCTGCTCTGTGGACAAGAACCCCCACTTCATTACACCTTAAATATCCTAGGAAAGAGAAAAATGGATAAAGAAGTTGGGGTCCTCATGTACAATGGAATATCACTCAGCCATGAAATCCACGTCATAAGGCTAGTAGCAGCACGATGAGTGGATTTAGGTACGAAGATTCTAAGTGAAATAAGTCACACAGAAAAAGACACTTATCATAAGATATCACTTAGAGAGGGAATGTAAAAACCGCTACACTTGAACTGAATTGCAAAACAGAACAGAGTCACACGTTTAGGAAACACACTATGGCTGCTGAACGGGAAAGGTGAGGTGGGGTGATGCATAAAACAAGGGGTTTCAAATTAGCTCCGATACCGTTCCATAAACCCAATATGTAAGAGACAAGACCTATTCCTTTTTCAGTGAACTGGACTCAACACCCCCTATTCACCGCACAAGAATATATCTGACTAGTAAGAATCTTCAAACCTATGTATTGATAGCTCTCTGTAAGTGAGTCAAGGGGGTGTAAAGCGGCATAAACACAGCCGTGAAAAGCAGCTAAACCCCATTATAAAAATAAATTACTTTTCAAAACCCGTGAAACAAAGACAGTGAAAGAGAGAGAAATTCTTACAAAATTCGTTCAGGGGCTGTGATGCAACCTGGATTGACCATATCTAGACCCACAGCTGATTGAGACATAAGGGTGGACACTCTTGGGGCTGAGAGGTTCGGTGAGGTTGGGTGAGCCAACGCAGACCCTTTCAAGTAATACTGCATGGTACCCATCCCATGGGTCCCAAATCTCCAGGTTCAAGGGCATCTTCCTACGTCGAAAACAGCATGAGAAACCCAGAAGATGGTACACCGTGTGATCGGGAAAGGTTTCTAAACGCACCTCATTTCTCATCTCCTTTGCTCAGGTTCGCCATTCCAGCCGATTTACTAGCCGTCTCCCTCCTTGGAGAATCAGCACCTTTAACCTCCTGTTCCGTACAGGTTGCAATTTGTCCTGAGGATGAAGGGGAAGAGGGGGGAACCAATGAGAGACTAGCTCTAGGTGTTGGGACAGGCACAGGTCACTCTATTTTCCCATCAGGAAGAAGAATTAAGCACAAGCTCAGCCTGACTCCCAGAACCAGAAGAGGGCCTGAAGCAATCCTGCGCTTTTGCGGCCAGCTCCCAAAAAAGCAAGTTGAAAAATGGAGCTCAGGGGCACTGCAATTCACAAACCTGCAGAGTTTTAAATGATACCTCTCGTCCACAAATATATTAAGGGAAGGCAACGAAGAGGCTTTGAAAGCAAGGCAGAATTGCAGGAAACAGATTTCAGGAGGTAGATTCGAATCGCCTTGAAAGCACATGAAAAGCGGCAAAACGTGGACAATGATGCCCTTGGCCAAAAAGGGCGTATGCGTTTTTTCCTGAATATATTCAGGAAAAAACGCATACGCCCTTTTTGGCCAACCAAGCAACCTGGAAAGGCCAATCAGCGCTCCAAAGAAGTCTCGCTTCCCAGCGGGCAAAAGGGCCATGCGGAAAAAAGTGTCCAAACCAGAAATGCAGGACCGGCCATGGAGAAATGGGAGCCTTGCTACGCTGATGGGTGGGATGTAAATTGCCAACAGCCACTCTGGAGAAGTGTACGGTGTGTTCTGAAACATCTAAAAAACACAGCTTGGAGAGCATAGGGCACTTCCACTCATGGGCGTATAAATTGGGAAACTAAAAATCAGCAAGACACAGGCAACCCAAAGTTTAGGGCTGCTCTGTTGACAAGAACCCCCACTTCATTACACCTTAAATATCCTAGGAAAGAGAAAAATGGATAAAGAAGTTGGGGTCCTCATGTACAATGGAATATCACTCAGCCATGAAATCCACGTCATAAGGCTAGTAGCAGCACGATGAGTGGATTTAGGTACGACGATTCTAAGTGAAATAAGTCACACAGAAAAAGACACTTATCATAAGATATCACTTAGAGAGGGAATGTAAAAACCGCTACACTTGAACTGAATTGCAAACAGAACAGAGTCACACGTTTAGGAAACACACTATGGCTGCTGAACGGGAAAGGTGAGGTGGGGTGATGCATAAAACAAGGGTTTCAAATTAGCTCCGATACCGTTCCATAAACCCAATATGTAAGAGACAAGACCTATTCCTTTTTCAGTGAACTGGACTCAACACCCCTATTCACCGCACAAGAATATATCTGACTAGTAAGAATCTTCAAACCTATGTATTGATATCTCTCCGTAAGTGAGTCAAGGGGGTGTAAAGCGGCATAAACACAGCCGTGAAAAGCAGCTAAACCCCATTATAAAAATAAATTACTTTTCAAAACCGTGAAACAAAGACAGTGAAAAGAGAGAGAAATTCTTACAAAATTCGTTCAGGGGCTGTGATGCAACCTGGATTGACCATATCTAGACCCACAGCTGATTGAGACATAAGGGTGGACACTCTTGGGGCTGAGAGGTTCGGTGAGGTTGGGTGAGCCAACGCAGACCCTTTCAAGTAATACTGCATGGTACCCACCCATCCAGGGTCCCAAATCTCCAGGTTCAAGGGCATCTTCCTACGTCGAAAACAGGCATGAGAAACCCAGAAGATGGTACACCGTGTGATCGGAAAGGTTTCTAAACGCACCTCATTTCTCATCTCCTTTGCTCGGGTTCGCCATTCCAGCCGATTTACTAGCCGTCTCCCTCCTTGGAGAATCAGCACCTTTAACCTCCTGTTCCGTACAGGTTGCAATTTGTCCTGAGGATGAACGGGAAGAGGGGGAACCAATGAGAGACTAGCTCTAGGTGTTGGGACAGGCACAGGTCACTCTATTTTCCCATCAGGAAGAAGAATTAAGCACAAGCTCAGCTGCCCCCCAGAACCAGAAGAGGGCCTGAAGCAATCCTGCGCTTTGGCGGCCATCTCCCAAAAAAGCAAGTTGAAAAATGGAGCTCAGGGGCACTGCAATTCACAAACCTGCACAGTTTTAAATGATACCTCTCGTCCACAAATATACTAAGGGAAGGCAACGAAGAGGCTTTGAAAGCAAGGCAGAATTGCAGGAAACAGATTTCAGGAGGTAGATTCGAATCGCCTTGAAAGCACATGAAAAGCGGCAAAACGTGGACAATGATGCCCTTGGCCAAAAAGGGCGTATGCGTTTTTTCCTGAATATATTCAGGAAAAAACGCATACGCCCTTTTTGGCCAACCAAGCAACCTGGAAAGGCCAATCAGCGCTCCAAAGAAGTCTCGCTTCCCAGCGGGCAAAAGGGCCATGCGGGAAAAAGTGTCCAAAACCAGAAATGCAGGACCGGCCATGGAGAAATGGGAGCCTTGCTACGCTGATGGGTGGGATGTAAATTGCCAACAGCCACTCTGGAGAAGTGTACGGTGTGTTCAGAAACATCTAAAAAACACAGCTTGGAGAGCATAGGGCACTTCCACTCATGGGCGTATAAATTGGGAAAACTAAAAATCAGCAAGACACAGGCACCCCAAAGTTTAGGGCTGCTCTGTTGACAAGAACCCCCACTTCATTACACCTTAAATATCCTAGGAAAGAGAAAAATGGATAAAGAAGTTGTGGTCCTCATGTACAATGGAATATCACTCAGCCATGAAATCCACGTCATAAGGCTAGTAGCAGCACGATGAGTGGATTTAGGTACGAAGATTCTAAGTGAAATAAGTCACACAGAAAAAGACACTTATCATAAGATATCACTTAGAGAGGGAATGTAAAAACCGCTACACTTGAACTGAATTGCAAAACAGAACAGAGTCACACGTTTAGGAAACACACTATGGCTGCTGAACGGGAAAGGTGAGGTGGGGTGATGCATAAAACAAGGGTTTCAAATTAGCTCCGATACCGTTCCATAAACCCAATATGTAAGAGACAAGACCTATTCCTTTTTCAGTGAACTGGACTCAACACCCCCTATTCACCGCACAAGAATATATCTGACTAGTAAGAATCTTCAAACCTATGTATTGATATCTCTCCGTAAGTGAGTCAAGGGGGTGTAAAGCGGCATAAACACAGCCGTGAAAAGCAGCTAAACCCCATTATAAAAATAAATTACTTTTCAAAACCCGTGAAACAAAGACAGTGAAAGAGAGAGAAATTCTTACAAAATTCGTTCAGGGGCTGTGATGCAACCTGGATTGACCATATCTAGACCCACAGCTGATTGAGACATAAGGGTGGACACTCTTGGGGCTGAGAGGTTCGGTGAGGTTGGGTGAGCCAACGCAGACCCTTTCAAGTAATACTGCATGGTACCCATCCCATGGGTCCCAAATCTCCAGGTTCAAGGGCATCTTCCTACGTCGAAAACAGGCATGAGAAACCCAGAAGATGGTACACCGTGTGATCGGGAAAGGTTTCTAAAACGCACCTCATTTCTCATCTCCTTTGCTCGGGTTCGCCATTCCAGCCGATTTACTAGCCATCTCCCTCCTTGGAGAATCAGCACCTTTAACCTCCTGTTCCGTACAGGTTGCAATTTGTCCTGAGGATGAACGGGAAGAGGGGGAACCAATGAGAGACTAGCTCTAGGTGTTGGGACAGGCACCGGTCACTCTATTTTCCCATCAGGAAGAAGAATTAAGCACAAGCTCAGCCTGCCCCCCAGAACCAGAAGAGGGCCTGAAGCAATCCTGCGCTTTTGCGGCCAGCTCCCAAAAAAGCGAGTTGAAAAATGGAGCTCAGGGGCACTGCAATTCACAAACCTGCACAGTTTTAAATGATACCTCTCGTCCACAAATATACTAAGGGAAGGCAACGAAGAGGCTTTGAAAGCAAGGCAGAATTGCAGGAAACAGATTTCAGGAGGTAGATTCGAATCGCCTTGAAAGCACATGAAAAGCGGCAAAACGTGGACAATGATGCCCTTGGCCAAAAAGGGCGTATGCGTTTTTTCCTGAATATATTCAGGAAAAAACGCATACGCCCTTTTTGGCCAACCAAGCAACCTGGAAAGGCCAATCAGCGCTCCAAAGAAGTCTCGCTTCCCAGCGGGCAAAAGGGCCATGCGGAAAAAAGTGTCCAAACCAGAAATGCAGGACCGGCCATGGAGAAATGGGAGCCTTGCTACGCTGATGGGTGGGATGTAAATTGCCAACAGCCACTCTGGAGAAGTGTACGGTGTGTTCTGAAACATCTAAAAAACACAGCTTGGAGAGCATAGGGCACTTCCACTCATGGGCGTATAAATTGGGAAAACTAAAAATCAGCAAGACACAGGCACCCCAAAGTTTAGGGCTGCTCTGTTGACAAGAACCCCCACTTCATTACACCTTAAATATCCTAGGAAAGAGAAAAATGGATAAAGAAGTTGGGGTCCTCATGTACAATGGAATATCACTCAGCCATGAAATCCACGTCATAAGGCTAGTAGCAGCACGATGAGTGGATTTAGGTACGACGATTCTAAGTGAAATAAGTCACACAGAAAAGACACTTATCATAAGATATCACTTAGAGAGGGAATGTAAAAACCGCTACACTTGAACTGATTTGCAAAACAGAACAGAGTCACACGTTTAGGAAACACACTATGGCTGCTGAACGGGAAAGGTGAGGTGGGGTGATGCATAAAACAAGGGTTTCAAATTAGCTCCGATACCGTTCCATAAACCCAATATGTAAGAGACAAGACCTATTCCTTTTTCAGTGAACTGGACTCAACACCCCCTATTCACCGCACAAGAATATATCTGACTAGTAAGAATCTTCAAACCTATGTATTGATATCTCTCTGTAAGTGAGTCAAGGGGGTGTAAAGCGGCATAAACACAGCCGTGAAAAGCAGCTAAACCCCATTATAAAAATAAATTACTTTTCAAAACCCGTGAAACAAAGACAGTGAAAGAGAGAGAAATTCTTACAAAATTCGTTCAGGGGCTGTGATGCAACCTGGATTGACCATATCTAGACCCACAGCTGATTGAGACATAAGGGTGGACACTCTTGGGGCTGAGAGGTTCGGTGAGGTTGGGTGAGCCAACGCAGACCCTTTCAAGTAATACTGCATGGTACCCATCCCATGGGTCCCAAATCTCCAGGTTCAAGGGCATCTTCCTACGTCGAAAACAGGCATGAGAAACCCAGAAGATGGTACACCGTGTGATCGGGAAAGGTTTCTAAAACGCACCTCATTTCTCATCTCCTTTGCTCGGGTTCGCCATTCCAGCCGATTTACTAGCCATCTCCCTCCTTGGAGAATCAGCACCTTTAACCTCCTGTTCCGTACAGGTTGCAATTTGTCCTGAGGATGAAGGGGAAGAGGGGGAACCAATGAGAGACTAGCTCTAGGTGTTGGGACAGGCACAGGTCACTCTATTTTCCCATCAGGAAGAAGAATTAAGCACAAGCTCAGCCTGCCCCCCAGAACCAGAAGAGGGCCTGAAGCAATCCTGCGCTTTGGCGGCCATCTCCCAAAAAAGCAAGTTGAAAAATGGAGCTCAGGGGCACTGCAATTCACAAACCTGCACAGTTTTAAATGATACCTCTCGTCCACAAATATACTAAGGGAAGGCAACGAAGAGGCTTTGAAAGCAAGGCAGAATTGCAGGAAACAGATTTCAGGAGGTAGATTCGAATCGCCTTGAAAGCACATGAAAAGCGGCAAAACGTGGACAATGATGCCCTTGGCCAAAAAGGGCGTATGCGTTTTTTCCTGAATATATTCAGGAAAAAACGCATACGCCCTTTTTGGCCAACCAAGCAACCTGGAAAGGCCAATCAGCGCTCCAAAGAAGTCTCGCTTCCCAGCGGGCAAAAGGGCCATGCGGAAAAAAGTGTCCAAACCAGAAATGCAGGACCGGCCATGGAGAAATGGGAGCCTTGCTACGCTGATGGGTGGGATGTAAATTGCCAACAGCCACTCTGGAGAAGTGTACGGTGTGTTCTGAAACATCTAAAAAACACAGCTTGGAGAGCATAGGGCACTTCCACTCATGGGCGTATAAATTGGGAAAACTAAAAATCAGCAAGACACAGGCACCCCAAAGTTTAGGGCTGCTCTGTTGACAAGAACCCCCACTTCATTACACCTTAAATATCCTAGGAAAGAGAAAAATGGATAAAGAAGTTGTGGTCCTCATGTACAATGGAATATCACTCAGCCATGAAATCCACGTCATAAGGCTAGTAGCAGCACGATGAGTGGATTTAGGTACGAAGATTCTAAGTGAAATAAGTCACACAGAAAAAGACACTTATCATAAGATATCACTTAGAGAGGGAATGTAAAAACCGCTACACTTGAACTGAATTGCAAAACAGAACAGAGTCACACGTTTAGGAAACACACTATGGCTGCTGAACGGGAAAGGTGAGGTGGGGTGATGCATAAAACAAGGGTTTCAAATTAGCTCCGATACCGTTCCATAAACCCAATATGTAAGAGACAAGACCTATTCCTTTTTCAGTGAACTGGACTCAACACCCCCTATTCACCGCACAAGAATATATCTGACTAGTAAGAATCTTCAAACCTATGTATTGATATCTCTCCGTAAGTGAGTCAAGGGGGTGTAAAGCGGCATAAACACAGCCGTGAAAAGCAGCTAAACCCCATTATAAAAATAAATTACTTTTCAAAACCCGTGAAACAAAGACAGTGAAAGAGAGAGAAATTCTTACAAAATTCGTTCAGGGGCTGTGATGCAACCTGGATTGACCATATCTAGACCCACAGCTGATTGAGACATAAGGGTGGACACTCTTGGGGCTGAGAGGTTCGGTGAGGTTGGGTGAGCCAACGCAGACCCTTTCAAGTAATACTGCATGGTACCCATCCCATGGGTCCCAAATCTCCAGGTTCAAGGGCATCTTCCTACGTCGAAAACAGGCATGAGAAACCCAGAAGATGGTACACCGTGTGATCGGGAAAGGTTTCTAAAACGCACCTCATTTCTCATCTCCTTTGCTCGGGTTCGCCATTCCAGCCGATTTACTAGCCGTCTCCCTCCTTGGAGAATCAGCACCTTTAACCTCCTGTTCCGTACAGGTTGCAATTTGTCCTGAGGATGAAGGGGAAGAGGGGGAACCAATGAGAGACTAGCTCTAGGTGTTGGGACAGGCACAGGTCACTCTATTTTCCCATCAGGAAGAAGAATTAAGCACAAGCTCAGCCTGCCCCCCAGAACCAGAAGAGGGCCTGAAGCAATCCTGCGCTTTGGCGGCCATCTCCCAAAAAAGCAAGTTGAAAAATGGAGCTCAGGGGCACTGCAATTCACAAACCTGCACAGTTTTAAATGATACCTCTCGTCCACAAATATACTAAGGGAAGGCAACGAAGAGGCTTTGAAAGCAAGGCAGAATTGCAGGAAACAGATTTCAGGAGGTAGATTCGAATCGCCTTGAAAGCACATGAAAAGCGGCAAAACGTGGACAATGATGCCCTTGGCCAAAAAGGGCGTATGCGTTTTTTCCTGAATATATTCAGGAAAAAACGCATACGCCCTTTTTGGCCAACCAAGCAACCTGGAAAGGCCAATCAGCGCTCCAAAGAAGTCTCGCTTCCCAGCGGGCAGAAGGGCCATGCGGAAAAAAGTGTCCAAACCAGAAATGCAGGACCGGCCATGGAGAAATGGGAGCCTTGCTACGCTGATGGGTGGGATGTAAATTGCCAACAGCCACTCTGGAGAAGTGTACGGTGTGTTCAGAAACATCTAAAAAACACAGCTTGGAGAGCATAGGGCACTTCCACTCATGGGCGTATAAATTGGGAAAACTAAAAATCAGCAAGACACAGGCACCCCAAAGTTTAGGGCTGCTCTGTTGACAAGAACCCCCACTTCATTACACCTTAAATATCCTAGGAAAGAGAAAAATGGATAAAGAAGTTGGGGTCCTCATGTACAATGGAATATCACTCAGCCATGAAATCCACGTCATAAGGCTAGTAGCAGCACGATGAGTGGATTTAGGTACGACGATTCTAAGTGAAATAAGTCACACAGAAAAGACACTTATCATAAGATATCACTTAGAGAGGGAATATAAAAACCGCTACACTTGAACTGAATTGCAAAACAGAACAGAGTCACACGTTTAGGAAACACACTATGGCTGCTGAACGGGAAAGGTGAGGTGGGGTGATACATAAAACAAGGGTTTCAAATTAGCTCTGATACCGTTCCAAAAACCCAATATGTAAGAGACAAGACCTATTCCTTTTTCAGTGAACTGGACTCAACACCCCCTATTCACCGCACAAGAATATATCTGACTAGTAAGAATCTTCAAACCTATGTATTGATATCTCTCTGTAAGTGAGTCAAGGGGGTGTAAAGCGGCATAAACACAGCCGTGAAAAGCAGCTAAACCCCATTATAAAAATAAATTACTTTTCAAAACCCGTGAAACAAAGACAGTGAAAGAGAGAGAAATTCTTACAAAATTCGTTCAGGGGCTGTGATGCAACCTGGATTGACCATATCTAGACCCACAGCTGATTGAGACATAAGGGTGGACACTCTTGGGGCTGAGAGGTTCGGTGAGGTTGGGTGAGCCAACGCAGACCCTTTCAAGTAATACTGCATGGTACCCATCCCATGGGTCCCAAATCTCCAGGTTCAAGGGCATCTTCCTACGTCGAAAACAGGCATGAGAAACCCAGAAGATGGTACACCGTGTGATCGGGAAAGGTTTCTAAAACGCACCTCATTTCTCATCTCCTTTGCTCGGGTTCGCCATTCCAGCCGATTTACTAGCCATCTCCCTCCTTGGAGAATCAGCACCTTTAACCTCCTGTTCCGTACAGGTTGCAATTTGTCCTGAGGATGAACGGGAAGAGGGGGAACCAATGAGAGACTAGCTCTAGGTGTTGGGACAGGCACAGGTCACTCTATTTTCCCATCAGGAAGAAGAATTAAGCACAAGCTCAGCCTGCCCCCCAGAACCAGAAGAGGGCCTGAAGCAATCCTGCGCTTTGGCGGCCAGCTCCCAAAAAAGCGAGTTGAAAAATGGAGCTCAGGGGCACTGCAATTCACAAACCTGCAGAGTTTTAAATGATACCTCTCGTCCACAAATATATTAAGGGAAGGCAACGAAGAGGCTTTGAAAGCAAGGCAGAATTGCAGGAAACAGATTTCAGGAGGTAGATTCGAATCGCCTTGAAAGCACATGAAAAGCGGCAAAACGTGGACAATGATGCCCTTGGCCAAAAAGGGCGTATGCGTTTTTTCCTGAATATATTCAGGAAAAAACGCATACGCCCTTTTTGGCCAACCAAGCAACCTGGAAAGGCCAATCAGCGCTCCAAAGAAGTCTCGCTTCCCAGCGGGCAAAAGGGCCATGCGGAAAAAAGTGTCCAAACCAGAAATGCAGGACCGGCCATGGAGAAATGGGAGCCTTGCTACGCTGATGGGTGGGATGTAAATTGCCAACAGCCACTCTGGAGAAGTGTACGGTGTGTTCAGAAACATCTAAAAAACACAGCTTGGAGAGCATAGGGCACTTCCACTCATGGGCGTATAAATTGGGAAAAGTAAAAATCAGCAAGACACAGGCACCCCAAAGTTTAGGGCTGCTCTGTTGACAAGAACCCCCACTTCATTACACCTTAAATATCCTAGGAAAGAGAAAAATGGATAAAGAAGTTGGGGTCCTCATGTACAATGGAATATCACTCAGCCATGAAATCCACGTCATAAGGCTAGTAGCAGCACGATGAGTGGATTTAGGTACGAAGATTCTAAGTGAAATAAGTCACACAGAAAAAGACACTTATCATAAGATATCACTTAGAGAGGGAATGTAAAAACCGCTACACTTGAACTGAATTGCAAAACAGAACAGAGTCACACGTTTAGGAAACACACTATGGCTGCTGAACGGGAAAGGTGAGGTGGGGTGATGCATAAAACAAGGGTTTCAAATTAGCTCCAATACCGTTCCATAAACCCAATATGTAAGAGACAAGACCTATTCCTTTTTCAGTGAACTGGACTCAACACCCCCTATTCACCGCACAAGAATATATCTGACTAGTAAGAATCTTCAAACCTATGTATTGATATCTCTCCGTAAGTGAGTCAAGGGGGTGTAAAGCGGCATAAACACAGCCGTGAAAAGCAGCTAAACCCCATTATAAAAATAAATTACTTTTCAAAACCCGTGAAACAAAGACAGTGAAAGAGAGAGAAATTCTTACAAAATTCGTTCAGGGGCTGTGATGCAACCTGGATTGACCATATCTAGACCCACAGCTGATTGAGACATAAGGGTGGACACTCTTGGGGCTGAGAGGTTCGGTGAGGTTGGGTGAGCCAACGCAGACCCTTTCAAGTAATACTGCATGGTACCCATCCCATGGGTCCCAAATCTCCAGGTTCAAGGGCATCTTCCTACGTCGAAAACAGGCATGAGAAACCCAGAAGATGGTACACCGTGTGATCGGGAAAGGTTTCTAAAACGCACCTCATTTCTCATCTCCTTTGCTCGGGTTCGCCATTCCAGCCGATTTACTAGCCATCTCCCTCCTTGGAGAACCAGCACCTTTAACCTCCTATTCCGTACAGGTTGCAATTTGTCCTGAGGATGAAGGGGAAGAGGGGGAACCAATGAGAGACTAGCTCTAGGTGTTGGGACAGGCACAGGTCACTCTATTTTCCCATCAGGAAGAAGAATTAAGCACAAGCTCAGCCTGCCCCCCAGAACCAGAAGAGGGCCTGAAGCAATCCTGGGCTTTGGCGGCCAGCTCCCAAAAAAGCAAGTTGAAAAATGGAGCTCAGGGGCACTGCAATTCACAAACCTGCACAGTTTTAAATGATACCTCTCGTCCACAAATATACTAAGGGAAGGCAACGAAGAGGCTTTGAAAGCAAGGCAGAATTGCAGGAAACAGATTTCAGGAGGTAGATTCGAATCGCCTTGAAAGCACATGAAAAGCGGCAAAACGTGGACAATGATGCCCTTGGCCAAAAAGGGCGTATGCGTTTTTTCCTGAATATATTCAGGAAAAAACGCATACGCCCTTTTTGGCCAACCAAGCAACCTGGAAAGGCCAATCAGCGCTCCAAAGAAGTCTCGCTTCCCAGCGGGCAAAAGGGCCATGCGGAAAAAAGTGTCCAAACCAGAAATGCAGGACCGGCCATGGAGAAATGGGAGCCTTGCTACGCTGATGGGTGGGATGTAAATTGCCAACAGCCACTCTGGAGAAGTGTACGGTGTGTTCTGAAACATCTAAACAACACAGCTTGGAGAGCATAGGGCACTTCCACTCATGGGCGTATAAATTGGGAAAACTAAAAATCAGCAAGACACAGGCACCCCAAAGTTTAGGGCTGCTCTGTTGACAAGAACCCCCACTTCATTACACCTTAAATATCCTAGGAAAGAGAAAAATGGATAAAGAAGTTGTGGTCCTCATGTACAATGGAATATCACTCAGCCATGAAATCCACGTCATAAGGCTAGTAGCAGCACGATGAGTGGATTTAGGTACGAAGATTCTAAGTGAAATAAGTCACACAGAAAAAGACACTTATCATAAGATATCACTTAGAGAGGGAATGTAAAAACCGCTACACTTGAACTGAATTGCAAAACAGAACAGAGTCCCACGTTTAGGAAACACACTATGGCTGCTGAACGGGAAAGGTGAGGTGGGGTGATGCATAAAACAAGGGTTTCAAATTAGCTCCGATACCGTTCCATAAACCCAATATGTAAGAGACAAGACCTATTCCTTTTTCAGTGAACTGGACTCAACACCCCCTATTCACCGCACAAGAATATATCTGACTAGTAAGAATCTTCAAACCTATGTATTGATATCTCTCCGTAAGTGAGTCAAGGGGGTGTAAAGCGGCATAAACACAGCCGTGAAAAGCAGCTAAACCCCATTATAAAAATAAATTACTTTTCAAAACCCGTGAAACAAAGACAGTGAAAGAGAGAGAAATTCTTACAAAATTCGTTCAGGGGCTGTGATGCAACCTGGATTGACCATATCTAGACCCACAGCTGATTGAGACATAAGGGTGGACACTCTTGGGGCTGAGAGGTTCGGTGAGGTTGGGTGAGCCAACGCAGACCCTTTCAAGTAATACTGCATGGTACCCATCCCATGGGTCCCAAATCTCCAGGTTCAAGGGCATCTTCCTACGTCGAAAACAGGCATGAGAAACCCAGAAGATGGTACACCGTGTGATCGGGAAAGGTTTCTAAAACGCACCTCATTTCTCATCTCCTTTGCTCGGGTTCGCCATTCCAGCCGATTTACTAGCCATCTCCCTCCTTGGAGAATCAGCACCTTTAACCTCCTGTTCCGTACAGGTTGCAATTTGTCCTGAGGATGAAGGGGAAGAGGGGGAACCAATGAGAGACTAGCTCTAGGTGTTGGGACAGGCACAGGTCACTCTATTTTCCCATCAGGAAGAAGAATTAAGCACAAGCTCAGCCTGCCCCCCAGAACCAGAAGAGGGCCTGAAGCAATCCTGCGCTTTGGCGGCCATCTCCCAAAAAAGCAAGTTGAAAAATGGAGCTCAGGGGCACTGCAATTCACAAACCTGCACAGTTTTAAATGATACCTCTCGTCCACAAATATACTAAGGGAAGGCAACGAAGAGGCTTTGAAAGCAAGGCAGAATTGCAGGAAACAGATTTCAGGAGGTAGATTCGAATCGCCTTGAAAGCACATGAAAAGCGGCAAAACGTGGACAATGATGCCCTTGGCCAAAAAGGGCGTATGCGTTTTTTCCTGAATATATTCAGGAAAAAACGCATACGCCCTTTTTGGCCAACCAAGCAACCTGGAAAGGCCAATCAGCGCTCCAAAGAAGTCTCGCTTCCCAGCGGGCAGAAGGGCCATGCGGAAAAAAGTGTCCAAACCAGAAATGCAGGACCGGCCATGGAGAAATGGGAGCCTTGCTACGCTGATGGGTGGGATGTAAATTCCCAACAGCCACTCTGGAGAAGTGTACGGTGTGTTCTGAAACATCTAAACAACACAGCTTGGAGAGCATAGGGCACTTCCACTCATGGGCGTATAAATTGGGAAAACTAAAAATCAGCAAGACACAGGCACCCCAAAGTTTAGGGCTGCTCTGTTGACAAGAACCCCCACTTCATTACACCTTAAATATCCTAGGAAAGAGAAAAATGGATAAAGAAGTTGTGGTCCTCATGTACAATGGAATATCACTCAGCCATGAAATCCACGTCATAAGGCTAGTAGCAGCACGATGAGTGGATTTAGGTACGAAGATTCTAAGTGAAATAAGTCACACAGAAAAAGACACTTATCATAAGATATCACTTAGAGAGGGAATGTAAAAACCGCTACACTTGAACTGAATTGCAAAACAGAACAGAGTCCCACGTTTAGGAAACACACTATGGCTGCTGAACGGGAAAGGTGAGGTGGGGTGATGCATAAAACAAGGGTTTCAAATTAGCTCCGATACCGTTCCATAAACCCAATATGTAAGAGACAAGACCTATTCCTTTTTCAGTGAACTGGACTCAACACCCCCTATTCACCGCACAAGAATATATCTGACTAGTAAGAATCTTCAAACCTATGTATTGATATCTCTCCGTAAGTGAGTCAAGGGGGTGTAAAGCGGCATAAACACAGCCGTGAAAAGCAGCTAAACCCCATTATAAAAATAAATTACTTTTCAAAACCCGTGAAACAAAGACAGTGAAAGAGAGAGAAATTCTTACAAAATTCGTTCAGGGGCTGTGATGCAACCTGGATTGACCATATCTAGACCCACAGCTGATTGAGACATAAGGGTGGACACTCTTGGGGCTGAGAGGTTCGGTGAGGTTGGGTGAGCCAACGCAGACCCTTTCAAGTAATACTGCATGGTACCCATCCCATGGGTCCCAAATCTCCAGGTTCAAGGGCATCTTCCTACGTCGAAAACAGGCATGAGAAACCCAGAAGATGGTACACCGTGTGATCGGGAAAGGTTTCTAAAACGCACCTCATTTCTCATCTCCTTTGCTCGGGTTCGCCATTCCAGCCGATTTACTAGCCATCTCCCTCCTTGGAGAATCAGCACCTTTAACCTCCTGTTCCGTACAGGTTGCAATTTGTCCTGAGGATGAAGGGGAAGAGGGGGAACCAATGAGAGACTAGCTCTAGGTGTTGGGACAGGCACAGGTCACTCTATTTTCCCATCAGGAAGAAGAATTAAGCACAAGCTCAGCCTGCCCCCCAGAACCAGAAGAGGGCCTGAAGCAATCCTGCGCTTTGGCGGCCATCTCCCAAAAAAGCAAGTTGAAAAATGGAGCTCAGGGGCACTGCAATTCACAAACCTGCACAGTTTTAAATGATACCTCTCGTCCACAAATATACTAAGGGAAGGCAACGAAGAGGCTTTGAAAGCAAGGCAGAATTGCAGGAAACAGATTTCAGGAGGTAGATTCGAATCGCCTTGAAAGCACATGAAAAGCGGCAAAACGTGGACAATGATGCCCTTGGCCAAAAAGGGCGTATGCGTTTTTTCCTGAATATATTCAGGAAAAAACGCATACGCCCTTTTTGGCCAACCAAGCAACCTGGAAAGGCCAATCAGCGCTCCAAAGAAGTCTCGCTTCCCAGCGGGCAGAAGGGCCATGCGGAAAAAAGTGTCCAAACCAGAAATGCAGGACCGGCCATGGAGAAATGGGAGCCTTGCTACGCTGATGGGTGGGATGTAAATTCCCAACAGCCACTCTGGAGAAGTGTACGGTGTGTTCAGAAACATCTAAAAAACACAGCTTGGAGAGCATAGGGCACTTCCACTCATGGGCGTATAAATTGGGAAAACTAAAAATCAGCAAGACACAGGCACCCCAAAGTTTAGGGCTGCTCTGTTGACAAGAACCCCCACTTCATTACACCTTAAATATCCTAGGAAAGAGAAAAATGGATAAAGAAGTTGGGGTCCTCATGTACAATGGAATATCACTCAGCCATGAAATCCACGTCATAAGGCTAGTAGCAGCACGATGAGTGGATTTAGGTACGACGATTCTAAGTGAAATAAGTCACACAGAAAAGACACTTATCATAAGATATCACTTAGAGAGGGAATATAAAAACCGCTACACTTGAACTGAATTGCAAAACAGAACAGAGTCACACGTTTAGGAAACACACTATGGCTGCTGAACGGGAAAGGTGAGGTGGGGTGATACATAAAACAAGGGTTTCAAATTAGCTCTGATACCGTTCCAAAAACCCAATATGTAAGAGACAAGACCTATTCCTTTTTCAGTGAACTGGACTCAACACCCCCTATTCACCGCACAAGAATATATCTGACTAGTAAGAATCTTCAAACCTATGTATTGATATCTCTCTGTAAGTGAGTCAAGGGGGTGTAAAGCGGCATAAACACAGCCGTGAAAAGCAGCTAAACCCCATTATAAAAATAAATTACTTTTCAAAACCCGTGAAACAAACACAGTGAAAGAGAGAGAAATTCTTACAAAATTCGTTCAGGGGCTGTGATGCAACCTGGATTGACCATATCTAGACCCACAGCTGATTGAGACATAAGGGTGGACACTCTTGGGGCTGAGAGGTTCGGTGAGGTTGGGTGAGCCAACGCAGACCCTTTCAAGTAATACTGCATGGTACCCATCCCATGGGTCCCAAATCTCCAGGTTCAAGGGCATCTTCCTACGTCGAAAACAGGCATGAGAAACCCAGAAGATGGTACACCGTGTGATCGGGAAAGGTTTCTAAAACGCACCTCATTTCTCATCTCCTTTGCTCGGGTTCGCCATTCCAGCCGATTTACTAGCCATCTCCCTCCTTGGAGAATCAGCACCTTTAACCTCCTGTTCCGTACAGGTTGCAATTTGTCCTGAGGATGAACGGGAAGAGGGGGAACCAATGAGAGACTAGCTCTAGGTGTTGGGACAGGCACAGGTCACTCTATTTTCCCATCAGGAAGAAGAATTAAGCACAAGCTCAGCCTGCCCCCCAGAACCAGAAGAGGGCCTGAAGCAATCCTGCGCTTTGGCGGCCAGCTCCCAAAAAAGCGAGTTGAAAAATGGAGCTCAGGGGCACTGCAATTCACAAACCTGCAGAGTTTTAAATGATACCTCTCGTCCACAAATATATTAAGGGAAGGCAACGAAGAGGCTTTGAAAGCAAGGCAGAATTGCAGGAAACAGATTTCAGGAGGTAGATTCGAATCGCCTTGAAAGCACATGAAAAGCGGCAAAACGTGGACAATGATGCCCTTGGCCAAAAAGGGCGTATGCGTTTTTTCCTGAATATATTCAGGAAAAAACGCATACGCCCTTTTTGGCCAACCAAGCAACCTGGAAAGGCCAATCAGCGCTCCAAAGAAGTCTCGCTTCCCAGCGGGCAGAAGGGCCATGCGGAAAAAAGTGTCCAAACCAGAAATGCAGGACCGGCCATGGAGAAATGGGAGCCTTGCTACGCTGATGGGTGGGATGTAAATTCCCAACAGCCACTCTGGAGAAGTGTACGGTGTGTTCAGAAACATCTAAAAAACACAGCTTGGAGAGCATAGGGCACTTCCACTCATGGGCGTATAAATTGGGAAAACTAAAAATCAGCAAGACACAGGCACCCCAAAGTTTAGGGCTGCTCTGTTGACAAGAACCCCCACTTCATTACACCTTAAATATCCTAGGAAAGAGAAAAATGGATAAAGAAGTTGGGGTCCTCATGTACAATGGAATATCACTCAGCCATGAAATCCACGTCATAAGGCTAGTAGCAGCACGATGAGTGGATTTAGGTACGACGATTCTAAGTGAAATAAGTCACACAGAAAAGACACTTATCATAAGATATCACTTAGAGAGGGAATATAAAAACCGCTACACTTGAACTGAATTGCAAAACAGAACAGAGTCACACGTTTAGGAAACACACTATGGCTGCTGAACGGGAAAGGTGAGGTGGGGTGATACATAAAACAAGGGTTTCAAATTAGCTCTGATACCGTTCCAAAAACCCAATATGTAAGAGACAAGACCTATTCCTTTTTCAGTGAACTGGACTCAACACCCCCTATTCACCGCACAAGAATATATCTGACTAGTAAGAATCTTCAAACCTATGTATTGATATCTCTCTGTAAGTGAGTCAAGGGGGTGTAAAGCGGCATAAACACAGCCGTGAAAAGCAGCTAAACCCCATTATAAAAATAAATTACTTTTCAAAACCCGTGAAACAAACACAGTGAAAGAGAGAGAAATTCTTACAAAATTCGTTCAGGGGCTGTGATGCAACCTGGATTGACCATATCTAGACCCACAGCTGATTGAGACATAAGGGTGGACACTCTTGGGGCTGAGAGGTTCGGTGAGGTTGGGTGAGCCAACGCAGACCCTTTCAAGTAATACTGCATGGTACCCATCCCATGGGTCCCAAATCTCCAGGTTCAAGGGCATCTTCCTACGTCGAAAACAGGCATGAGAAACCCAGAAGATGGTACACCGTGTGATCGGGAAAGGTTTCTAAAACGCACCTCATTTCTCATCTCCTTTGCTCGGGTTCGCCATTCCAGCCGATTTACTAGCCATCTCCCTCCTTGGAGAATCAGCACCTTTAACCTCCTGTTCCGTACAGGTTGCAATTTGTCCTGAGGATGAACGGGAAGAGGGGGAACCAATGAGAGACTAGCTCTAGGTGTTGGGACAGGCACAGGTCACTCTATTTTCCCATCAGGAAGAAGAATTAAGCACAAGCTCAGCCTGCCCCCCAGAACCAGAAGAGGGCCTGAAGCAATCCTGCGCTTTGGCGGCCAGCTCCCAAAAAAGCGAGTTGAAAAATGGAGCTCAGGGGCACTGCAATTCACAAACCTGCAGAGTTTTAAATGATACCTCTCGTCCACAAATATATTAAGGGAAGGCAACGAAGAGGCTTTGAAAGCAAGGCAGAATTGCAGGAAACAGATTTCAGGAGGTAGATTCGAATCGCCTTGAAAGCACATGAAAAGCGGCAAAACGTGGACAATGATGCCCTTGGCCAAAAAGGGCGTATGCGTTTTTTCCTGAATATATTCAGGAAAAAACGCATACGCCCTTTTTGGCCAACCAAGCAACCTGGAAAGGCCAATCAGCGCTCCAAAGAAGTCTCGCTTCCCAGCGGGCAAAAGGGCCATGCGGAAAAAAGTGTCCAAACCAGAAATGCAGGACCGGCCATGGAGAAATGGGAGCCTTGCTACGCTGATGGGTGGGATGTAAATTGCCAACAGCCACTCTGGAGAAGTGTACGGTGTGTTCTGAAACATCTAAAAAACACAGCTTGGAGAGCATAGGGCACTTCCACTCATGGGCGTATAAATTGGGAAAAGTAAAAATCAGCAAGACACAGGCACCCCAAAGTTTAGGGCTGCTCTGTTGACAAGAACCCCCACTTCATTACACCTTAAATATCCTAGGAAAGAGAAAAATGGATAAAGAAGTTGGGGTCCTCATGTACAATGGAATATCACTCAGCCATGAAATCCACGTCATAAGGCTAGTAGCAGCACGATGAGTGGATTTAGGTACGACGATTCTAAGTGAAATAAGTCAAACAGAAAAGACACTTATCATAAGATATCACTTAGAGAGGGAATGTAAAAACCGCTACACTTGAACTGAATTGCAAAACAGAACAGAGTCACACGTTTAGGAAACACACTATGGCTGCTGAACGGGAAAGGTGAGGTGGGGTGATGCATAAAACAAGGGTTTCAAATTAGCTCCGATACCGTTCCATAAACCCAATATGTAAGAGACAAGACCTATTCCTTTTTCAGTGAACTGGACTCAACACCCCCTATTCACCGCACAAGAATATATCTGACTAGTAAGAATCTTCAAACCTATGTATTGATATCTCTCCGTAAGTGAGTCAAGGGGGTGTAAAGCGGCATAAACACAGCCGTGAAAAGCAGCTAAACCCCAATATAAAAATAAATTACTTTTCAAAACCCGTGAAACAAAGACAGTGAAAGAGAGAGAAATTCTTACAAAATTCGTTCAGGGGCTGTGATGCAACCTGGATTGACCATATCTAGACCCACAGCTGATTGAGACATAAGGGTGGACACTCTTGGGGCTGAGAGGTTCGGTGAGGTTGGGTGAGCCAACGCAGACCCTTTCAAGTAATACTGCATGGTACCCATCCCATGGGTCCCAAATCTCCAGGTTCAAGGGCATCTTCCTACGTCGAAAACAGGCATGAGAAACCCAGAAGATGGTACACCGTGTGATCGGGAAAGGTTTCTAAAACGCACCTCATTTCTCATCTCCTTTGCTCGGGTTCGCCATTCCAGCCGATTTACTAGCCATCTCCCTCCTTGGAGAATCAGCACCTTTAACCTCCTGTTCCGTACAGGTTGCAATTTGTCCTGAGGATGAACGGGAAGAGGGGGAACCAATGAGAGACTAGCTCTAGGTGTTGGGACAGGCACAGGTCACTCTATTTTCCCATCAGGAAGAAGAATTAAGCACAAGCTCAGCCTGCCCCCCAGAACCAGAAGAGGGCCTGAAGCAATCCTGCGCTTTGGCGGCCATCTCCCAAAAAAGCGAGTTGAAAAATGGAGCTCAGGGGCACTGCAATTCACAAACCTGCAGAGTTTTAAATGATACCTCTCGTCCACAAATATATTAAGGGAAGGCAACGAAGAGGCTTTGAAAGCAAGGCAGAATTGCAGGAAACAGATTTCAGGAGGTAGATTCGAATCGCCTTGAAAGCACATGAAAAGCGGCAAAACGTGGACAATGATGCCCTTGGCCAAAAAGGGCGTATGCGTTTTTTCCTGAATATATTCAGGAAAAAACGCATACGCCCTTTTTGGCCAACCAAGCAACCTGGAAAGGCCAATCAGCGCTCCAAAGAAGTCTCGCTTGCCAGCGGGCAAAAGGGCCATGCGGAAAAAAGTGTCCAAACCAGAAATGCAGGACCGGCCATGGAGAAATGGGAGCCTTGCTACGCTGATGGGTGGGATGTAAATTGCCAACAGCCACTCTGGAGAAGTGTACGGTGTGTTCAGAAACATCTAAAAAACACAGCTTGGAGAGCATAGGGCACTTCCACTCATGGGCGTATAAATTGGGAAAACTAAAAATCAGCAAGACACAGGCACCCCAAAGTTTAGGGCTGCTCTGTTGACAAGAACCCCCACTTCATTACACCTTAAATATCCTAGGAAAGAGAAAAATGGATAAAGAAGTTGGGGTCCTCATGTACAATGGAATATCACTCAGCCATGAAATCCACGTCATAAGGCTAGTAGCAGCACGATGAGTGGATTTAGGTACGACGATTCTAAGTGAAATAAGTCAAACAGAAAAGACACTTATCATAAGATATCAATTAGAGAGGGAATGTAAAAACCGCTACACTTGAACTGAATTGCAAAACAGAAGAGAGTCACACGTTTAGGAAACACACTATGGCTGCTGAACGGGAAAGGTGAGGTGGGGTGATGCATAAAACAAGGGTTTCAAATTAGCTCCGATACCGTTCCATAAACCCAATATGTAAGAGACAAGACCTATTCCTTTTTCAGTGAACTGGACTCAACACCCCCTATTCACCGCACAAGAATATATCTGACTAGTAAGAATCTTCAAACCTATGTATTGATATCTCTCCGTAAGTGAGTCAAGGGGGTGTAAAGCGGCATAAACACAGCCGAGAAAAGCAGCTAAACCCCAATATAAAAATAAATTACTTTTCAAAACCCGTGAAACAAAGACAGTGAAAGAGAGAGAAATTCTTACAAAATTCGTTCAGGGGCTGTGATGCAACCTGGATTGACCATATCTAGACCCACAGCTGATTGAGACATAAGGGTGGACACTCTTGGGGCTGAGAGGTTCGGTGAGGTTGGGTGAGCCAACGCAGACCCTTTCAAGTAATACTGCATGGTACCCATCCCATGGGTCCCAAATCTCCAGGTTCAAGGGCATCTTCCTACGTCGAAAACAGGCATGAGAAACCCAGAAGATGGTACACCGTGTGATCGGGAAAGGTTTCTAAAACGCACCTCATTTCTCATCTCCTTTGCTCGGGTTCGCCATTCCAGCCGATTTACTAGCCATCTCCCTCCTTGGAGAATCAGCACCTTTAACCTCCTGTTCCGTACAGGTTGCAATTTGTCCTGAGGATGAACGGGAAGAGGGGGAACCAATGAGAGACTAGCTCTAGGTGTTGGGACAGGCACAGGTCACTCTATTTTCCCATCAGGAAGAAGAATTAAGCACAAGCTCAGCCTGCCCCCCAGAACCAGAAGAGGGCCTGAAGCAATCCTGCGCTTTGGCGGCCAGCTCCCAAAAAAGCGAGTTGAAAAATGGAGCTCAGGGGCACTGCAATTCACAAACCTGCACAGTTTTAAATGATACCTCTCGTCCACAAATATACTAAGGGAAGGCAACGAAGAGGCTTTGAAAGCAAGGCAGAATTGCAGGAAACAGATTTCAGGAGGTAGATTCGAATCGCCTTGAAAGCACATGAAAAGCGGCAAAACGTGGACAATGATGCCCTTGGCCAAAAAGGGCGTATGCGTTTTTTCCTGAATATATTCAGGAAAAAACGCATACGCCCTTTTTGGCCAACCAAGCAACCTGGAAAGGCCAATCAGCGCTCCAAAGAAGTCTCGCTTCCCAGCGGGCAAAAGGGCCATGCGGAAAAAAGTGTCCAAACCAGAAATGCAGGACCGGCCATGGAGAAATGGGAGCCTTGCTACGCTGATGGGTGGGATGTAAATTGCCAACAGCCACTCTGGAGAAGTGTACGGTGTGTTCTGAAACATCTAAAAAACACAGCTTGGAGAGCATATGGCACTTCCACTCATGGGCGTATAAATTGGGAAAACTAAAAATCAGCAAGACACAGGCACCCCAAAGTTTAGGGCTGCTCTGTTGACAAGAACCCCCACTTCATTACACCTTAAATATCCTAGGAAAGAGAAAAATGGATAAAGAAGTTGGGGTCCTCATGTACAATGGAATATCACTCAGCCATGAAATCCACGTCATAAGGCTAGTAGCAGCACGATGAGTGGATTTAGGTACGACGATTCTAAGTGAAATAAGTCACACAGAAAAGACACTTATCATAAGATATCACTTAGAGAGGGAATGTAAAAACCGCTACACTTGAACTGAATTGCAAAACAGAACAGAGTCACACGTTTAGGAAACACACTATGGCTGCTGAACGGGAAAGGTGAGGTGGGGTGATGCATAAAACAAGGGTTTCAAATTAGCTCCGATACCGTTCCATAAACCCAATATGTAAGAGACAAGACCTATTCCTTTTTCAGTGAACTGGACTCAACACCCCCTATTCACCGCACAAGAATATATCTGACTAGTAAGAATCTTCAAACCTATGTATTGATATCTCTCCGTAAGTGAGTCAAGGGGGTGTAAAGCGGCATAAACACAGCCGTGAAAAGCAGCTAAACCCCAATATAAAAATAAATTACTTTTCAAAACCCGTGAAACAAAGACAGTGAAAGAGAGAGAAATTCTTACAAAATTCGTTCAGGGGCTGTGATGCAACCTGGATTGACCATATCTAGACCCACAGCTGATTGAGACATAAGGGTGGACACTCTTGGGGCTGAGAGGTTCGGTGAGGTTGGGTGAGCCAACGCAGACCCTTTCAAGTAATACTGCATGGTACCCATCCCATGGGTCCCAAATCTCCAGGTTCAAGGGCATCTTCCTACGTCGAAAACAGGCATGAGAAACCCAGAAGATGGTACACCGTGTGATCGGGAAAGGTTTCTAAAACGCACCTCATTTCTCATCTCCTTTGCTCGGGTTCGCCATTCCAGCCGATTTACTAGCCATCTCCCTCCTTGGAGAATCAGCACCTTTAACCTCCTGTTCCGTACAGGTTGCAATTTGTCCTGAGGATGAACGGGAAGAGGGGGAACCAATGAGAGACTAGCTCTAGGTGTTGGGACAGGCACAGGTCACTCTATTTTCCCATCAGGAAGAAGAATTAAGCACAAGCTCAGCCTGCCCCCCAGAACCAGAAGAGGGCCTGAAGCAATCCTGCGCTTTGGCGGCCATCTCCCAAAAAAGCAAGTTGAAAAATGGAGCTCAGGGGCACTGCAATTCACAAACCTGCAGAGTTTTAAATGATACCTCTCGTCCACAAATATATTAAGGGAAGGCAACGAAGAGGCTTTGAAAGCAAGGCAGAATTGCAGGAAACAGATTTCAGGAGGTAGATTCGAATCGCCTTGAAAGCACATGAAAAGCGGCAAAACGTGGACAATGATGCCCTTGGCCAAAAAGGGCGTATGCGTTTTTTCCTGAATATATTCAGGAAAAAACGCATACGCCCTTTTTGGCCAACCAAGCAACCTGGAAAGGCCAATCAGCGCTCCAAAGAAGTCTCGCTTCCCAGCAGGCAAAAGGGCCATGCGGAAAAAAGTGTCCAAACCAGAAATGCAGGACCGGCCATGGAGAAATGGGAGCCTTGCTACACTGATGGGTGGGATGTAAATTGCCAACAGCCACTCTGGAGAAGTGTACGGTGTGTTCTGAAACATCTAAAAAACACAGCTTGGAGAGCATATGGCACTTCCACTCATGGGCGTATAAATTGGGAAAACTAAAAATCAGCAAGACACAGGCACCCCAAAGTTTAGGGCTGCTCTGTTGACAAGAACCCCCACTTCATTACACCTTAAATATCCTAGGAAAGAGAAAAATGGATAAAGAAGTTGGGGTCCTCATGTACAATGGAATATCACTCAGCCATGAAATCCACGTCATAAGGCTAGTAGCAGCACGATGAGTGGATTTAGGTACGACGATTCTAAGTGAAATAAGTCACACAGAAAAGACACTTATCATAAGATATCACTTAGAGAGGGAATGTAAAAACCGCTACACTTGAACTGAATTGCAAAACAGAACAGAGTCACACGTTTAGGAAACACACTATGGCTGCTGAACGGGAAAGGTGAGGTGGGGTGATGCATAAAACAAGGGTTTCAAATTAGCTCCGATACCGTTCCATAAACCCAATATGTAAGAGACAAGACCTATTCCTTTTTCAGTGAACTGGACTCAACACCCCCTATTCACCGCACAAGAATATATCTGACTAGTAAGAATCTTCAAACCTATGTATTGATATCTCTCCGTAAGTGAGTCAAGGGGGTGTAAAGCGGCATAAACACAGCCGTGAAAAGCAGCTAAACCCCAATATAAAAATAAATTACTTTTCAAAACCCGTGAAACAAAGACAGTGAAAGAGAGAGAAATTCTTACAAAATTCGTTCAGGGGCTGTGATGCAACCTGGATTGACCATATCTAGACCCACAGCTGATTGAGACATAAGGGTGGACACTCTTGGGGCTGAGAGGTTCGGTGAGGTTGGGTGAGCCAACGCAGACCCTTTCAAGTAATACTGCATGGTACCCATCCCATGGGTCCCAAATCTCCAGGTTCAAGGGCATCTTCCTACGTCGAAAACAGGCATGAGAAACCCAGAAGATGGTACACCGTGTGATCGGGAAAGGTTTCTAAAACGCACCTCATTTCTCATCTCCTTTGCTCGGGTTCGCCATTCCAGCCGATTTACTAGCCATCTCCCTCCTTGGAGAATCAGCACCTTTAACCTCCTGTTCCGTACAGGTTGCAATTTGTCCTGAGGATGAAGGGGAAGAGGGGGAACCAATGAGAGACTAGCTCTAGGTGTTGGGACAGGCACAGGTCACTCTATTTTCCCATCAGGAAGAAGAATTAAGCACAAGCTCAGCCTGCCCCCCAGAACCAGAAGAGGGCCTGAAGCAATCCTGCGCTTTGGCGGCCATCTCCCAAAAAAGCAAGTTGAAAAATGGAGCTCAGGGGCACTGCAATTCACAAACCTGCACAGTTTTAAATGATACCTCTCGTCCACAAATATACTAAGGGAAGGCAACGAAGAGGCTTTGAAAGCAAGGCAGAATTGCAGGAAACAGATTTCAGGAGGTAGATTCGAATCGCCTTGAAAGCACATGAAAAGCGGCAAAACGTGGACAATGATGCCCTTGGCCAAAAAGGGCGTATGCGTTTTTTCCTGAATATATTCAGGAAAAAACGCATACGCCCTTTTTGGCCAACCAAGCAACCTGGAAAGGCCAATCAGCGCTCCAAAGAAGTCTCGCTTCCCAGCGGGCAAAAGGGCCATGCGGAAAAAAGTGTCCAAACCAGAAATGCAGGACCGGCCATGGAGAAATGGGAGCCTTGCTACGCTGATGGGTGGGATGTAAATTGCCAACAGCCACTCTGGAGAAGTGTACGGTGTGTTCTGAAACATCTAAAAAACACAGCTTGGAGAGCATAGGGCACTTCCACTCATGGGCGTATAAATTGGGAAAACTAAAAATCAGCAAGACACAGGCACCCCAAAGTTTAGGGCTGCTCTGTTGACAAGAACCCCCACTTCATTACACCTTAAATATCCTAGGAAAGAGAAAAATGGATAAAGAAGTTGTGGTCCTCATGTACAATGGAATATCACTCAGCCATGAAATCCACGTCATAAGGCTAGTAGCAGCACGATGAGTGGATTTAGGTACGAAGATTCTAAGTGAAATAAGTCACACAGAAAAAGACACTTATCATAAGATATCACTTAGAGAGGGAATGTAAAAACCGCTACACTTGAACTGAATTGCAAAACAGAACAGAGTCACACGTTTAGGAAACACACTATGGCTGCTGAACGGGAAAGGTGAGGTGGGGTGATGCATAAAACAAGGGTTTCAAATTAGCTCCGATACCGTTCCATAAACCCAATATGTAAGAGACAAGACCTATTCCTTTTTCAGTGAACTGGACTCAACACCCCCTATTCACCGCACAAGAATATATCTGACTAGTAAGAATCTTCAAACCTATGTATTGATATCTCTCCGTAAGTGAGTCAAGGGGGTGTAAAGCGGCATAAACACAGCCGTGAAAAGCAGCTAAACCCCATTATAAAAATAAATTACTTTTCAAAACCCGTGAAACAAAGACAGTGAAAGAGAGAGAAATTCTTACAAAATTCGTTCAGGGGCTGTGATGCAACCTGGATTGACCATATCTAGACCCACAGCTGATTGAGACATAAGGGTGGACACTCTTGGGGCTGAGAGGTTCGGTGAGGTTGGGTGAGCCAACGCAGACCCTTTCAAGTAATACTGCATGGTACCCATCCCATGGGTCCCAAATCTCCAGGTTCAAGGGCATCTTCCTACGTCGAAAACAGGCATGAGAAACCCAGAAGATGGTACACCGTGTGATCGGGAAAGGTTTCTAAAACGCACCTCATTTCTCATCTCCTTTGCTCGGGTTCGCCATTCCAGCCGATTTACTAGCCATCTCCCTCCTTGGAGAATCAGCACCTTTAACCTCCTGTTCCGTACAGGTTGCAATTTGTCCTGAGGATGAAGGGGAAGAGGGGGAACCAATGAGAGACTAGCTCTAGGTGTTGGGACAGGCACAGGTCACTCTATTTTCCCATCAGGAAGAAGAATTAAGCACAAGCTCAGCCTGCCCCCCAGAACCAGAAGAGGGCCTGAAGCAATCCTGCGCTTTGGCGGCCAGCTCCCAAAAAAGCGAGTTGAAAAATGGAGCTCAGGGGCACTGCAATTCACAAACCTGCAGAGTTTTAAATGATACCTCTCGTCCACAAATATATTAAGGGAAGGCAACGAAGAGGCTTTGAAAGCAAGGCAGAATTGCAGGAAACAGATTTCAGGAGGTAGATTCGAATCGCCTTGAAAGCACATGAAAAGCGGCAAAACGTGGACAATGATGCCCTTGGCCAAAAAGGGCGTATGCGTTTTTTCCTGAATATATTCAGGAAAAAACGCATACGCCCTTTTTGGCCAACCAAGCAACCTGGAAAGGCCAATCAGCGCTCCAAAGAAGTCTCGCTTGCCAGCGGGCAAAAGGGCATGCGGAAAAAAGTGTCCAAAACAGAAATGCAGGACCGGCCATGGAGAAATGGGAGCCTTGCTACGCTGATGGGTGGGATGTAAATTGCCAACAGCCACTCTGGAGAAGTGTACGGTGTGTTCAGAAACATCTAAAAAACACAGCTTGGAGAGCATAGGGCACTTCCACTCATGGGCGTATAAATTGGGAAAACTAAAAATCAGCAAGACACAGGCACCCCAAAGTTTAGGGCTGCTCTGTTGACAAGAACCCCCACTTCATTACACCTTAAATATCCTAGGAAAGAGAAAAATGGATAAAGAAGTTGGGGTCCTCATGTACAATGGAATATCACTCAGCCATGAAATCCACGTCATAAGGCTAGTAGCAGCACGATGAGTGGATTTAGGTACGACGATTCTAAGGTGAAATAAGTCAAACAGAAAAGACACTTATCATAAGATATCAATTAGAGAGGGAATGTAAAAACCGCTACACTTGAACTGAATTGCAAAACAGAAGAGAGTCACACGTTTAGGAAACACACTATGGCTGCTGAACGGGAAAGGTGAGGTGGGGTGATGCATAAAACAAGGGTTTCAAATTAGCTCCGATACCGTTCCATAAACCCAATATGTAAGAGACAAGACCTATTCCTTTTTCAGTGAACTGGACTCAACACCCCCTATTCACCGCACAAGAATATATCTGACTAGTAAGAATCTTCAAACCTATGTATTGATATCTCTCCGTAAGTGAGTCAAGGGGGTGTAAAGCGGCATAAACACAGCCGAGAAAAGCAGCTAAACCCCAATATAAAAATAAATTACTTTTCAAAACCCGTGAAACAAAGACAGTGAAAGAGAGAGAAATTCTTACAAAATTCGTTCAGGGGCTGTGATGCAACCTGGATTGACCATATCTAGACCCACAGCTGATTGAGACATAAGGGTGGACACTCTTGGGGCTGAGAGGTTCGGTGAGGTTGGGTGAGCCAACGCAGACCCTTTCAAGTAATACTGCATGGTACCCATCCCATGGGTCCCAAATCTCCAGGTTCAAGGGCATCTTCCTACGTCGAAAACAGGCATGAGAAACCCAGAAGATGGTACACCGTGTGATCGGGAAAGGTTTCTAAAACGCACCTCATTTCTCATCTCCTTTGCTCGGGTTCGCCATTCCAGCCGATTTACTAGCCATCTCCCTCCTTGGAGAATCAGCACCTTTAACCTCCTGTTCCGTACAGGTTGCAATTTGTCCTGAGGATGAACGGGAAGAGGGGGAACCAATGAGAGACTAGCTCTAGGTGTTGGGACAGGCACAGGTCACTCTATTTTCCCATCAGGAAGAAGAATTAAGCACAAGCTCAGCCTGCCCCCCAGAACCAGAAGAGGGCCTGAAGCAATCCTGCGCTTTGGCGGCCAGCTCCCAAAAAAGCGAGTTGAAAAATGGAGCTCAGGGGCACTGCAATTCACAAACCTGCACAGTTTTAAATGATACCTCTCGTCCACAAATATACTAAGGGAAGGCAACGAAGAGGCTTTGAAAGCAAGGCAGAATTGCAGGAAACAGATTTCAGGAGGTAGATTCGAATCGCCTTGAAAGCACATGAAAAGCGGCAAAACGTGGACAATGATGCCCTTGGCCAAAAAGGGCGTATGCGTTTTTTCCTGAATATATTCAGGAAAAAACGCATACGCCCTTTTTGGCCAACCAAGCAACCTGGAAAGGCCAATCAGCGCTCCAAAGAAGTCTCGCTTCCCAGCGGGCAAAAGGGCCATGCGGAAAAAAGTGTCCAAACCAGAAATGCAGGACCGGCCATGGAGAAATGGGAGCCTTGCTACGCTGATGGGTGGGATGTAAATTGCCAACAGCCACTCTGGAGAAGTGTACGGTGTGTTCTGAAACATCTAAAAAACACAGCTTGGAGAGCATAGGGCACTTCCACTCATGGGCGTATAAATTGGGAAAACTAAAAATCAGCAAGACACAGGCACCCCAAAGTTTAGGGCTGCTCTGTTGACAAGAACCCCCACTTCATTACACCTTAAATATCCTAGGAAAGAGAAAAATGGATAAAGAAGTTGTGGTCCTCATGTACAATGGAATATCACTCAGCCATGAAATCCACGTCATAAGGCTAGTAGCAGCACGATGAGTGGATTTAGGTACGACGATTCTAAGTGAAATAAGTCACACAGAAAAAGACACTTATCATAAGATATCAGTTAGAGAGGGAATGTAAAAACCGCTACACTTGAACTGAATTGCAAAACAGAACAGAGTCACACGTTTAGGAAACACACTATGGCTGCTGAACGGGAAAGGTGAGGTGGGGTGATGCATAAAACAAGGGTTTCAAATTAGCTCCGATACCGTTCCATAAACCCAATATGTAAGAGACAAGACCTATTCCTTTTTCAGTGAACTGGACTCAACACCCCCTATTCACCGCACAAGAATATATCTGACTAGTAAGAATCTTCAAACCTATGTATTGATATCTCTCCGTAAGTGAGTCAAGGGGGTGTAAAGCGGCATAAACACAGCCGTGAAAAGCAGCTAAACCCCAATATAAAAATAAATTACTTTTCAAAACCCGTGAAACAAAGACAGTGAAAGAGAGAGAAATTCTTACAAAATTCGTTCAGGGGCTGTGATGCAACCTGGATTGACCATATCTAGACCCACAGCTGATTGAGACATAAGGGTGGACACTCTTGGGGCTGAGAGGTTCGGTGAGGTTGGGTGAGCCAACGCAGACCCTTTCAAGTAATACTGCATGGTACCCATCCCATGGGTCCCAAATCTCCAGGTTCAAGGGCATCTTCCTACGTCGAAAACAGGCATGAGAAACCCAGAAGATGGTACACCGTGTGATCGGGAAAGGTTTCTAAAACGCACCTCATTTCTCATCTCCTTTGCTCGGGTTCGCCATTCCAGCCGATTTACTAGCCATCTCCCTCCTTGGAGAATCAGCACCTTTAACCTCCTGTTCCGTACAGGTTGCAATTTGTCCTGAGGATGAACGGGAAGAGGGGGAACCAATGAGAGACTAGCTCTAGGTGTTGGGACAGGCACAGGTCACTCTATTTTCCCATCAGGAAGAAGAATTAAGCACAAGCTCAGCCTGCCCCCCAGAACCAGAAGAGGGCCTGAAGCAATCCTGCGCTTTGGCGGCCATCTCCCAAAAAAGCAAGTTGAAAAATGGAGCTCAGGGGCACTGCAATTCACAAACCTGCAGAGTTTTAAATGATACCTCTCGTCCACAAATATATTAAGGGAAGGCAACGAAGAGGCTTTGAAAGCAAGGCAGAATTGCAGGAAACAGATTTCAGGAGGTAGATTCGAATCGCCTTGAAAGCACATGAAAAGCGGCAAAACGTGGACAATGATGCCCTTGGCCAAAAAGGGCGTATGCGTTTTTTCCTGAATATATTCAGGAAAAAACGCATACGCCCTTTTTGGCCAACCAAGCAACCTGGAAAGGCCAATCAGCGCTCCAAAGAAGTCTCGCTTCCCAGCAGGCAAAAGGGCCATGCGGAAAAAAGTGTCCAAACCAGAAATGCAGGACCGGCCATGGAGAAATGGGAGCCTTGC
>NW_026646330.1:300000-388983 GCF_949987535.1 Balaenoptera acutorostrata
TGCTTAGGAAATCTATTGGAGGCAGAAGCAGTCAAGGGTAGCTTAGGGTTAGGGTTAGGGTTAGGGTGAGGGTTAGGGTACGGTTTAGGGTACGGGTTCAGGGAGGGGTTCGGGTAGGGCGTAGAGTATGGGTTAGGGTTAGGGTTTGAGTTAGTGTTAGGGTTAGGGCTCGGTTTAGGGTACGGGTTAGGATTAGGGTACGCGCTAGGGTTAGGGTAGCGGTTAGGGTTAGGGTACGCGTTATGGTGAGGGTAGTTAATAAACCTATCCCACTCTCTAGATACCCCTTAGCACGTATAGGAATATTATTTGGGGGTCCAGCCATGGAGAAGAGTTTAGACACTAGGAGAAGATAAGGAACACACCCATTATCACGGAATCACATTAGGATTCTCTTTTTAACCTGTTCCTTAAAACACTAGTGCTTAGGAAATCTATTGGAGTCAGAAGCAGTCAAGGGTAGCTTAGGGTTAGGGTTAGGGTTAGGGTGAGGGCTAGGGTATGGCTTAGGGTACGGGTTCGGGGAGGGGTTCGGGTAGGGCGTAGGGTATGGGTTAGGGTTAGGGTTAGGGTTAGTGTTAGGGTTAGGGCTCGGTTTAGGGTACGGGTTAGGATTAGGGAACGCGTTAGGGTTAGGGTAGGGGTTAGGGTTAGGGTACGTGTTAGGGTGAGGGTAGTTATTAAACCTATCACACTCTCTAGATACCCCTTAGCACGTAAAGGAATATTATTTGGGGGTCCAGCCATGGAGAAGAGTTTAGACACGAGGAGAAGATAAGGAACACACCCATTATCAAGAAATCACATTAGGATTCTCTTTTTAACCTGTTCCTTAAAACACTAGTGCTTAGGAAATCTATTGGAGGCAGAAGCAGTCAAAGGTAGCTTAGGGTTAGGGTTAGGGTTAGGGTGAGGGATAGGTATGGCTTAGGGTACGGGTTCGGGGAGGGGTTCGGGTAGGGCGTAGGGTATGGGTTAGGGTTAGGGTTAGGGTTACTGTTAGGGTTAGGGCTCGGTTTAGGGTACGGGTTAGGATTAGGGTACGCGTTAGTGTTAGGGTAGGTGTTAGGGTTAGGGTACGCGTTAGGGTGAGGTTAGTTATTAAACCTATCCCACTCTCTAGATACCCCTTAGCACGTAAAGGAATATTATTTGGGGGTCCAGCCATGGAGAAGAGTTTAGACACGAGGAGAAGATAAGGAACACACCCATTATCAAGAAATCACATTAGGATTCTCTTTTTAACATGTTCCTTAAAACACTAGTGCTTAGGAAATCTATTGGAGGCAGAAGCCGTCAAGGGTAGCTTAGGGTTAGGGTTAGGGTTAGGTTTAGTGTGAGGGTTAGGGTACGGCTTAGGGCACGGGTTCGGGGAGGGGTTCGGGTAGGGCGTAGGGTATGGGTTAGGGTTAGGGTTAGGGTTAGTGTTAGGGTTAGGGCTCGGTTTAGGGTACGGGTTAGGATTAGGGTACGCGTTAGGGTTAGTGTACGCGTTAGGGTGAGGGTAGTTATTAAACCTATCCCACTCTCTAGATACCCCTTAGCACGTACAGGAATATTATTGGGGGTCCAGCCATAGAGAAGAGTTTAGACACTAGGAGAAGATAAGGAACACACACATTATCACGAAATCACATTAGGATTCTCTTTTTAACCTGTTCCTTAAAACACTAGTGCTTAGGAAATCTATTGGAGGCAGAAGCAGTCAAGGGTAGCTTAGGGTTAGGGTTAGGGTTAGGGTGAGGGTTAGGGTATGGCTTAGGGTACGGGTTCGGGGAGGGGTTCGGGTAGGGCGTAGGGTATGGGTTAGGGTTAGGGTTAGGGTTAGTGTTAGGGTTAGGGCTCGATTTAGGGTACGGGTTAGGATTAGGGTACGTGTTAGGGTTAGGGTACGCGTTAGGGTGAGGGTAGTTATTAAACCTATTCCACTCTCTAGATACCCCTTAGCACGTACAGGAATATTATTGGGGGTCCAGCCATGGAGAAGAGTTTAGACACAAGGAGAAGATAAGGAACACACCCATTATCACGAAATCACATTAGGGTTCTCTTTTTAACCTGTTCCTTAAAACACTAGTGCTTAGGAAATCTATTGGAGGCAGAAGCAGTCAAGGGTAGCTTAGGGTTAGTGTTAGGGTTAGGGTGAGGGTTAGGGTATGGCTTAGGGTACGGGTTCAGGGAGGGGTTCGGGTAGGGCGTAGGGTATGGGTTAGGGTTAGGGTTAGGGTTAGTGTTAGGGTTAGGGCTCGGTTTAGGGTACGGGTTAGGATTAGGGTACGCGTTAGGGTTAGGGTAGGGGTTAGGGTTAGGGTACGCGTTAGGGTGGGGGTAGTTATTAAACCTATCACACTCTCTAGATACCCCTTAGCACGTAAAAGAATATTATTTGGGGGTCCAGCCTTGGAGAAGAGTTTAGACACGAGGAGAATATAAGGAACACACCCATTATCAAGAAATCACATTAGGATTCTCTTTTTAACCTGTTACTTAAAACAATAGTGCTTAGGAAATCTATTGGAGGCAGAAGCAGTCAAGCGTAGCTTAGGGTTAGGGTTAGGGTTAGGGTGAGGGTTAGGGTATGGCTTAGGGTACGGGTTCGGGGAGGGGTTCGGGTAGGGCGTAGGGTATGGATTAGGGTTATGGTTACGGTTAGTGTTAGGGTTAGGGCTCGGTATAGGGTACGGGTTAGGATTAGGGTACGCGTTAGTGTTAGGGTAGGTGTTAGGGTTAGGGTACGCGATAGGCTGAGGTTAGTTATTAAACCTATCCCACTCTGTAGACACCCCTTAGCACGTAAAGGAATATTATTTGGGGGTCCAGCCATGGAGAAGAGTTTAGACACTAGGAGAAGATAAGGAACACACCCATTATCAAGAAATCACATTAGGATTCTCTTTTTAACCTGTTCCTTAAAACACTAGTGCTTAGGAAATCTATTGGAGGCAGAAGCAGTCAAGGGTAGCTTAGGGTTAGGGTTAGGGTTAGGGTGAGGGTTAGGGTATGGCTTAGGGTACGGGTTCGGGGAGGGGTTCGGATAGGGCGTAGGGTATGGGTTAGGGTTAGGGTTAGGGTTAGTGTTAGGGTTAGGGCTCGGTTTAGGTTACGGGTTAGGATTAGGGTACGCGTTAGGGTGGGGGTAGTTATTAAACCTATCACACTCTCTAGATACCCCTTAGCACGTAAAGGAATATTATTTGGGGGTCCAGCCATGGAGAAGAGTTTAGACACGAGGAGAAGATAAGGAACACACCCATTATCAAGAAATCACATTAGGATTCTCTTTTTAACCTGTTCCTTAAAACACTAGTGTTTAGGAAATCTATTGGAGGCAGAAGCCGTCAAGGGTAGCTTAGGTTTAGGGTTAGGGTTAGGGTGAGGGTTAGGGTACGGCTTAGGGTAAGGGTTCGGGGAGGGGTTCGGGTAGGGCGTAGGGTATGGGTTAGGGTTAGGGTTAGGGCTAGGGTTAGGGTTAGGGCTCGGTTTAGGGTACGGGTTAGGATTAGTGTACTCGTTAGTGTTAGGGTAGGGGTTAGGGTTAGGGTACGCGTTAGGGTGAGGGTAGTTATTAAACCTATCCCACTCTCTAGATACCCCTTAGCACTTAAAGGAATATTATTTGGGGGTCCAGCCATGGAGAAGAGTTTAGACACGAGGAGAATATAAGGAACACACCCATTATCAAGAAATCACATTAGGATTCTCTTTTTAACCTGTTCCTTAAAACACTAGTGCTTAGGAAATCTATTGGAGGCAGAAGCAGTCAAGGGTAGCTTAGGGTTAGGGTTAGGGTTAGGGTGAGGGTTAGGGTATGGCTTAGGGTACGGGTTCGGGGAGGGGTTCGGGTAGGGCGTAGGGTATGGGTTAGGGTTAGGGTTAGGGTTAGTGTTAAGGTTAGGGCTCGGTTTAGGGTACGGGTTAGGATTAGGGTACGCGTTAGTGTTAGGGTAGGTGTTAGGGTTAGGGTACGCGATAGGGTGAGGTTAGTTATTAAACCTATCCCACTCTCTAGATACCCGTTAGCACGTAAAGGAATATTATTTGGGGGTCCAGCCATGGAGAAGAGTTTAGACACGAGGAGAAGATAAGGAACACACCCATTATCAAGAAATCACATTAGGATTCTCTTTTTAACCTGTTCCTTAAAACACTAGTGCTTAGGAAATCTATTGGAGGCAGAAGCCGTCAAGGGTAGCTTAGGTTTAGGGTTAGGGTTAGGGTGAGGGTTAGGGTACGGCTTAGGGTACGGGTTCGGGGAGGGGTTCGGGTAGGGCGTAGGGTATGGGTTTGGGTTAGGGTTAGGGCTAGGGTTAGGGTTAGGGCTCGGTTTAGGGTACGGGTTAGGATTAGGGTACGCGTTAGTGTTAGGGTAGGGGTTAGGGTTAGGGTACGCGTTAGGGTGAGGGTAGTTATTAAACCTATCCCACTCTCCAGATACCCCTTAGCACTTAAAGGAATATTATTTGGGGGTCCAGCCATGGAGAAGAGTTTAGACACGAGGAGAATATAAGGAACACACCCATTATCAAGAAATCACATTAGGATTCTCTTTTTAACCTGTTCCTTAAAACACTAGTGCTTAGGAAATCTATTGGAGGCAGAAGCAGTCAAGGGTAGCTTATGCTTAGGGTTAGGGTTAGGGTGAGGGTTAGGGTATGGCTTAGGGTACGGGTTCGGGGAGGGGTTCGGGTAGGGCGTAGGGTATGGGTTAGGGTTAGGGTTAGGGTTAGTGTTAGGGTTAGGGCTCGGTTTAGGGTACGGGTTAGGATTAGGGTACGCGTTAGTGTTAGGGTAGGTGTTAGGGTTAGGGTACGCGATAGGGTGAGGTTAGTTATTAAACCTATCCCACTCTCTAGATACCCGTTAGCACGTAAAGGAATATTATTTGGGGGTCCAGCCATGGAGAAGAGTTTAGACAATAGGAGAAGATAAGGAACACACCCATTATCAAGAAATCACATTAGGATTCACTTTTTAACCTGTTCCTTAAAACACTAGTGCTTAGGAAATCTATTGGAGGCAGAAGCAGTCAAGGGTAGCTTAGGGTTAGGGTTAGGGTTAGGGTGAGGGTTAGGGTATGGCTTAGGGTACGGGTTCGGGGAGGTGTTCGGGTAGGGCGTAGGGTATGGGTTAGGGTTAGGGTTAGGGTTAGTGTTAGGGTTAGGGCTCGGTTTAGGGTACGGGTTAGGATTAGGGTACGTGTTAGGGTTAGGGTAGGGGTTAGGGTTAGGGTACGCGTTAGGATGGGTGTAGTTATTAAACCTACACACTCTCTAGATACCCCTTAGCACGTAAAGGAATATTATTTGGGGGTCCAGCCATGGAGAAGAGTTTAGACACGAGGAGAAGATAAGGAACACACCCATTATCAAGAAATCACATTAGGATTCTCTTTTTAACCAGTTCCTTAAAACACTAGTGCTTAGGAAATCTATTGGAGGCAGAAGCCGTCAAGGGAAGCTTAGGGTTAGGGTTAGGGTTAGGGTGAGGGTTAGGGTACGGCTTACGATAAGGGTTCGGGGAGGGGTTCGGGTAGGGCGTAGGGTATGGGTTAGGGTAAGGGTTAGGGCTAGTGTTAGGGTTAGGGCTCGGTTTAGGGTACGGGTTAGGATTAGGGTATGCGTTAGGGTTAGGGTAGGGGTTAGGGTTAGGGTACGCGTTAGGGTGAGGGTAGTTTTTAAACCTATCCCACTCTCTAGATACCCCTTAGCACGTAAAGGAATATTATTTGGGGGTCCAGCCATGGAGAAGAGTTTAGACACGAGGAGAAGATAAGGAACACACCCATTATCAATAAATCACATTAGAATTCTCTTTTTAACCTGTTCCTTAAATCACTAGTGCTTAGGAAATCTTTTGGAGGCAGAAGCCGTCAAGGGTAGCTTAGGGTTAGGGTTAGGGTTAGGGTGAGGGTTAGGGTACGGCTTACGATAAGGGTTCGGGGAGGGGTTCGGGTAGGGCGTAGGGTATGGTTTAGGGTTAGGGTTAGGGTTAGTGTTAGGGTTAGGGCTCGGTTTAGGGTACAGGTTAGGATTAGGGTACGTGTAAGGGTTAGTGTACGCGTTAGGGTCAGGGTAGGTATTAAACCTATTACACTCTCTAGATACCCCTTAGCACGTACAGGAATATTATTGGGGGTCCAGCCATGGAGAAGAGTTTAGACACTAGGAGAAGATAAGGAACACACCCATTATCACGAAATCACATTAGGATTCTCTTTTTAACCTGTTCCTTAAAACACTAGTGCTTAGGAAATCTATTGGAGGCAGAAGCAGTCAAGGGTAGCTTAGGGTTAGTGTTAGGGTTAGGGTGAGGGTTAGGGTATGGCTTAGGGTACTGGTTCAGGGAGGGGTTCGGGTAGGGCGTAGGGTATGGGTTAGGGTTAGGGTTAGGGTTAGTGTTAGGGTTAGGGCTCGGTTTAGGGTACGGGTTAGGATTAGGGTACGCGTTAGGGTTAGGGTAGGGGTTAGAGTTAGGGTACGCGATAGGGTGAGGGTAGTTATTAAACCTATCACACTCTCTAGATACCCCTTAGCACATAAAGGAATATTATTTGGGGGTCCATCCATGGAGAAGAGTTTAGACACGAGGAGAAGATAAGGAACACACCCATTATCAAGAAATCACATTAGGATTCTCTTTTTAACCTGTTCCTTAAAACACTAGTGCTTAGGAAATCTATTGGAGGCAGAAGCAGTCAAGGGTAGCTTAGGGTTAGGGTTAGGGTTAGGGTGAGGGTTAGGGTACGGCTTAGGGCACTGGTTCGGGGAGGTGTTCGGGTAGGGCGTAGGGTATGGGTTAGGGTTAGGGTTAGGGTTAGTGTTAGGGTTAGGGCTCGGTTTAGGGTACGGGTTAGGATTAGGGTACGTGTTAGGGTTAGTGTACGCGTTAGGGTGAGGGTAGTTATTAAACCTATTCCACTCTCTAGATACCCCTTAGCACGTACAGGAATATTATTGGGGGTCCAGCCATGGAGAAGAGTTTAGACACTAGGAGAAGATAAGGAACACACCCATTATCACGAAATCACATTAGGATTCTCTTTTTAACCTGTTCCTTAAAACACTAGTGCTTAGGAAATCTATTGGAGGCAGAAGCAGTCAAGGGTAGCTTAGGGTTAGTGTTAGGGTTAGGGTGAGGGTTAGGGTATGGCTTAGGGTACGGGTTCGGGGAGGGGTTCGGGTAGGACGTAGGGTATGGGTTAGGGTTAGGGTTAGGGTTAGTGTTAGGGTTAGGGCTCGGTTTAGGGTATGGGTTAGGATTAGGGTACTCGTTAGGGTTAGGTTAGCGGTTAGGGTTAGGTTACGCGTTAGGGTGAGGGTAGTTATTAAACCTATCCCACTCTCTAGATACCCCTTAGCACGTACAGGAATATTATTTGGGGGTCCAGCCATGGAGAAGAGTTTAGACACTAGGAGAAGATAAGGAACACACACATTATCACGAAATCACATTAGGATTCTCTTTTTAACCTGTTCCTTAAAACACTAGTGCTTAGGAAATCTATTGGAGGCAGAAGCAGTCAAGGGTAGCTTAGGGTTAGGGTTAGGGTTAGGGTGAGGGTTAGGGTACGGCTTAGGGTACGGGTTCGGGAAGGGGTTCGGGTACGGCGTAGGGTATGGGTTAGGGTTAGGGTTATTGTTAGTGTTAGGGTTAGGTCTCGGTTTATGTTATGGGTTAGGATTAGGGTATGCGTTAGGGTTAGGGTAGGGGTTAGGGTTAGGGTACGCGTTACGGTGAGGGTAGTTATTAAACCTATCCCACTCTCTAGATACCCCTTAGGACGTAAAAGAATATTATTTGGGGGTCCAGCCATGGAGAAGAGTTTAAACACCAGGATAAGATAAGGAACACACCCATTATCAAGAAGTCACATTAGGATTCTCTTTTGAACCTGTTTTTTAAAACACTACTGTTTAGGAAATCTATTGCAGGCAGAAGCAGTCAAGGGTAGCTTAGCATTAGGGTTAGGGTTAGGGTACGGCTTAGGGTACGGGTTAGGTGAGGGGTTCGGGTAGGGCGTAGGGTATGGGTTAGGGTTAGGGTTAGGGTTAGTGTTAGGGTTAGGTCTCGGTTTAGGGTACGGTTTAGGATTAGTGTATGCGTTAGTGTTACGGTAGGGGTTAGGGTTAGGGTACGCATTAGGGTTAGGGTAGTTATTAAACCTATCCCACTCTGTAGATACCCCTTAGCACGTAAAGGAATATTATTTTGGGGTCCAGCCATGGAGAAGAGTTTCGACACTAGGATAAGATAAAGATCACACCCATTATAAAGAAATCACATTAGGATTCTCTTTTTAACCTATTCCTAAAAACACTAGTGCTGAGGAAATCTATTGGAGGCAGAAGCAGTCAAGGGTAGCTTAGGGTTAGGGTTAGGGTTAGGGTGAGGGTTAGGGTACGGGTTCGGGGACGGGTTCGGGAAGGGCGTAGGGTATGGGTTAGGATTAGGGTACGCGTTAGGGTTAGGGTAGGGGTTAGGGTTAGGGTACGCATTAGGGTGAGGGTAGTTATTAAACCTATCCCACTCTCTAGATACCCCTTAGCACGTACAGGAATATTATTGGGGGTCCAGCCATGGAGAAGAGTTTAGACACTAGGAGAAGATAAGGAACACACCCATTATCACGAAATCACATTAGGATTCTCTTTTTAACCTGTTCCTTAAAACACTAGTGCTTAGGAAATCTATTGGAGGCAGAAGCAGTCAAGGGTAGCTTAGGGTTAGTGTTAGGGTTAGGGTGAGGGTTAGGGTATGGCTTAGGGTACGGGTTCAGGGAGGGGTTCGGGTAGGGCGTAGGGTATGGGTTAGGGTTAGGGTTAGGGTTAGTGTTAGGGTTAGGGCTCGGTTTAGGGTACGGGTTAGGATTAGGGTACGCGTTAGGGTTAGGGTAGGGGTTAGGGTTAGGGTACGCGATAGGGTGAGGGTAGTTATTAAACCTATCACACTCTCTAGATACCCCTTAGCCCATAAAGGAATATTATTTGGGGGTCCATCCATGGAGAAGAGTTTAGACACTAGGAGAAGATAAGGAACACACCCATTATCACGAAATCACATTAGGATTCTCTTTTTAACCTGTTCCTTAAAACACTAGTGCTTAGGATATCTATTGGAGGCAGAAGCCGTCAAGGGTAGCTTAGGGTTAGGGTTAGGGTTAGGGTGAGGGTTAGGGTACGGCTTAGGGCACTGGTTCGGGGAGGTGTTCGTGTAGGGCGTAGGGTATGGGTTAGGGTTAGGGTTAGGGTTAGTGTTAGGGTTAGGGCTCGGTTTAGGGTACGGGTTAGGATTAGGGTAGGTGTTAGGGTTAGTGTACGCGTTAGGGTGAGGGTAGTTATTAAACCTATTCCACTCTCTAGATACCCCTTAGCACGTACAGGAATATTATTGGGGGTCCAGCCATGGAGAAGAGTTTAGACACTAGGAGAAGATAAGGAACACACCCATTATCACGAAATCACATTAGGATTCTCTTTTTAACCTGTTCCTTAAAACACTAGTGCTTAGGAAATCTATTGGAGGCAGAAGCAGTCAAGGGTAGCTGAGGGTTAGGGTTAGGGTTAGGGTGAGGGTTAGGGTACGGCTTAGGGTACGGGTTCGGGAAGGGGTTCGGGTACGGCGTAGGGTATGGGTTAGGGTTAGGGTTATTGTTAGTGTTAGGGTTAGGTCTCGGTTTATTGTATGGGTTAGGATTAGGGTATGCGTTAGGGTTAGGGTAGGGGTTAGGGTTAGGGTACGCTTTAGGGTGAGGGTAGTTATTAAACCTATCCCACTCTCTAGATACCCCTTAGGACGTAAAAGAATATTATTTGGGGGTCCAGCCATGGAGAAGAGTTTAGACACCAAGATAAGATAAGGAACACACCCATTATCAAGAAGTCACATTAGGATTCTCTTTTGAACCTGTTTTTTAAAACACTAGTGTTTAGGAAATCTATTGCAGGCAGAAGCAGTCAAGGGTAGCTTAGCATTAGTGTTAGGGTTAGGGTACGGCTTAGGGTACGGGTTAGGTGAGGGGTTCGGGTAGGGCGTAGGGTATGGGTTAGGGTTAGGGTTAGTGTTAGGGTTAGGGCTCGGTTTAGGGTACGGTTTAGGATTAGTGTATGCGTTAGTGTTACGGTAGAGGTTAGGGTTAGGGTACGCATTAGGGTTAGGGTAGTTATTAAACCTATCCCACTCTGTAGATACCCCTTAGCACGTAAAGGAATATTATTTTGGGGTCCAGCCATGGAGAAGAGTTTCGACACTAGGATAAGATAAAGATCACACCCATTATAAAGAAATCACATTAGGATTCTCTTTTTAACCTATTCCTTAAAACACTAGTGCTGAGGAAATCTATTGGAGGCAGAAGCAGTCAAGGGTAGCTTAGGGTTAGGGTTAGGGTTAGGGTGAGGGTTAGGGTACGGGTTCGGGGACGGGTTCGGGAAGGGCGTAGGGTATGTGTTAGGATTAGGGTACGCGTTAGGGTTAGGGTAGGGGTTAGGGTTAGGGTACGCATTAGGGTGAGGGTAGTTATTTAACCTATCCCACTCTCTAGATACCCCTTAGCACGTAAAGGAATATTATTTGGGGGTCCAGCCATGGAGAAGAGTTTAGACACTAGGAGAAGATAAGGAACACACCCATTATCACGAAATCACATTAGGATTCTCTTTTTAACCTGTTCCTTAAAACACTAGTGCTTAGGAAATCTATTGGAGGCAGAAGCAGTCAAGGGTAGCTTAGGGTTAGGGTTTGGGTTAGGGTGAGGGTTAGGGTACGGCTTAGGGCACGGGTTCGGGGAGGGGTTCGGGTAGGGCGTAGGGTATGGGTTAGGGTTAGGGTTAGGGTTAGTGTTAGGGTTAGGGCTCGGTTTAGGGTACGGGTTAGGATTAGGGTACGTGTTAGGGTTAGTGTACGCGTTAGGGTGAGGGTAGTTATTAAACCTATTCCACTCTCTAGATACCCCTTAGCACGTACAGGAATATTATTGGGGGTCCAGCCATGGAGAAGAGTTTAGACACTAGGAGAAGATAAGGAACACACCCATTATCACGAAATCACATTAGGATTCTCTTTTTAACCTGTTCCTTAAAACACTAGTGCTTAGGAAATCTATTGGAGGCAGAAGCAGTCAAGGGTAGCTTAGGGTTAGTGTTAGGGTTAGGGTGAGGGTTAAGGTATGGCTTAGGGTACGGGTTCAGGGAGGGGTTCGGGTAGGGCGTAGGGTATGGGTTAGGGTTAGGGTTAGGGTTAGTGTTAGGGTTAGGGCTCGGTTTAGGGTACGGGTTAGGATTAGGGTACGCGTTAGGGTTAGGGTAGGGGTTAGGGTTAGGGTACGCGTTAGGGTGGGGGTAGTTATTAAACCTATCACACTCTCTAGATACCCCTTAGCACGTAAAAGAATATTATTTGGGGGTCCAGCCTTGGAGAAAAGTTTAGACACGAGGAGAATATAAGGAACACACCCATTATCAAGAAATCACATTAGGATTCTCTTTTTAACCTGTTACTTAAAACACTAGTGCTTAGGAAATCTATTGGAGACAGAAGCAGTCAAGGGTAGCTTAGGGTTAGGGTTAGGGTTAGGGTTAGGGTTAGGGTGAGGGTTAGGGTATGGCTTAGGGTACGGGTTCGGGGAGGGGTTCGGGTAGGGCGTAGGGTATGGGTTAGGGTTATGGTTAGGGTTAGTGTTAGGGTTAGGGCTCGGTTTAGGGTACGGGTTAGGATTAGGGTACGCGTTAGTGTTAGGGTAGGTGTTAGGGTTAGGGTACGTGATAGGGTGAGGTTAGTTATTAAACCTATCCCACTCTCTAGATACCCCTTAGCACGTAAAGGAATATTATTTGGGGGTCCAGCCATGGAGAAGAGTTTAGACACTAGGAGAAGATAAGGAACACACCCATTATCAAGAAATCACATTAGGATTCTGTTTTTAACCTGTTCCTTAAAACACTAGTGCTTAGGAAATCTATTGGAGACAGAAGCAGTCAAGGGTAGCTTAGGGTTAGGGTTAGGGTTAGGGTGAGGGTTAGGGTATGGCTTAGGGTACGGGTTCGGGGAGGGGTTCGGGTAGGGCCTAGGGTATGGGTTAGGGTTAGGGTTAGGGTTAGTGTTAGGGTTAGGGCTCGGTTTAGGGTACGGGTTAGGATTAGGGTACGCGTTAGGGTTAGGGTAGGGGTTAGGGTTAGGGTACGCGTTAGGTTGGGGGTAGTTATTAAACCTATCACACTCTCTAGATACCCCTTAGCACGTAAAGGAATATTATTTGGGGGTCCAGCCATGGAGAAGAGTTTAGACACGAGGAGAAGATAAGGAACACACCCATTATCAAGAAATCACATTAGGATTCTCTTTTTAACCTGTTCCTTAAAACACTAGTGCTTAGGAAATCTATTGGAGGCAGAAGCAGTCAAGGGTAGCTTAGGGTTAGGGTTAGGGTTAGGGTGAGGGTTAGGGTACGGCTTAGGGTACGGGTTCGGGGAGGGGTTCGGGTAGGGCGTAGGGTATGGGTTAGGGTTAGTGTTAGGGCTAGTGTTAGGGTTAGGGCTCGGTTTAGGGTACGGGTTAGGATTAGGGTACGCGTTAGGGTTAGGGTAGGGGTTAGGGTTAGGGTACGCGTTAGGGTGAGGGTAGTTATTAAACCTATCACACTCTCTAGATACCCCTTAGCACGTAAAGGAATATTATTTGGGGGTCCAGCCATGGAGAAGAGTTTAGACACGAGGAGAAGATAAGGAACACACCCATTATCAAGAAATCACATTAGGATTCTCTTTTTAACCTGTTCCTTAAAACACTAGTGCTTAGGAAATCTATTGGAGGCAGAAGCAGTCAAGAGTAGCTTAGGGTTAGTGTTAGGGTTAGGGTGAGGGCTAGGGTATGGCTTAGGGTACGGGTTCGGGGAGGGGTTCGGGTAGGGCATAGGGTATTTGTTAGGGTTAGGGTTAGGGTTAGTGTTAGGGTTAGGGCTCGGTTTAGGTACGGGTTCGGATTAGGGAACACGTTAGGGTTAGGGTAGGGGTTAGGGTTAGGGTACGTGTTAGGGTGAGGGTAGTTATTAAACCTATCACACTCTCTAGATACCCCTTAGCACATAAAGGAATATTATTTGGGGGTCCAGCCATGGAGAAGAGTTTAGACACGAGGAGAAGATAAGGAACACACCCATTATCAAGAAATCACATTAGGATTCTCTTTTTAACCTGTTCCTTAAAACACTAGTGCTTAGGAAATCTATTGGAGGCAGAAGCCGTCAAGGGTAGCTTAGGGTTAGGGTTAGGGTTAGGGTTAGGGTGAGGGTTAGGGTATGGCTTAGGGTACGGGTTCGGGGAGGGGTTCGGGTAGGGCGTAGGGTATGGGTTAGGGTTATGGTTAGGGTTAGTGTTAGGGTTAGGGCTCGGTTTAGGGTACGGGTTAGGATTAGGGTACGCGTTAGTGTTAGGGTAGGTGTTAGGGTTAGGGTACGTGATAGGGTGAGGTTAGTTATTAAACCTATCCCACTCTCTAGATACCCCTTAGCACGTAAAGGAATATTATTTGGGGGTCCAGCCATGGAGAAGAGTTTAGACACTAGGAGAAGATAAGGAACACACCCATTATCAAGAAATCACATTAGGATTCTCTTTTTAACCTGTTCCTTAAAACACTAGTGCTTAGGAAATCTATTGGAGGCAGAAGCAGTCAAGGGTAGCTTAGGGTTAGGGTTAGGGTTAGGGTGAGGGTTAGGGTATGGCTTAGGGTACGGGTTCGGGGAGGGGTTCGGGTAGGGCCTAGGGTATGGGTTAGGGTTAGGGTTAGGGTTAGTGTTAGGGTTAGGGCTCGGTTTAGGGTACGGGTTAGGATTAGGGTACGCGTTAGGTTTAGGGTAGGGGTTAGGGTTAGGGTACGCGTTAGGGTGGGGGTAGTTATTAAACCTATCACACTCTCTAGATACCCCTTAGCACGTAAAGGAATATTATTTGGGGGTCCAGCCATGGAGAAGAGTTTAGACACGAGGAGAAGATAAGGAACACACCCATTATCAAGAAATCACATTAGGATTCTCTTTTTAACCTGTTCCTTAAAACACTAGTGCTTAGGAAATCTATTGGAGGCAGAAGCAGTCAAGGGTAGCTTAGGGTTAGGGTTAGGGTTAGGGTGAGGGTTAGGGTACGGCTTAGGGTACGGGTTCGGGGAGGGGTTCGGGTAGGGCGTAGGGTATGGGTTAGGGTTAGGGTTAGGGCTAGTGTTAGGGTTAGGGCTCGGTTTAGGGTACGGGTTAGGATTAGGGTACGCGTTAGGGTTAGGGTAGGGGTTAGGGTTAGGGTACGCGTTAGGGTGAGGGTAGTTATTAAACCTATCACACTCTCTAGATACCCCTTAGCACGTAAAGGAATATTATTTGGGGGTCCAGCCATGGAGAAGAGTTTAGACACGAGGAGAAGATAAGGAACACACCCATTATCAAGAAATCACATTAGGATTCTCTTTTTAACCTGTTCCTTAAAACACTAGTGCTTAGGAAATCTATTGGAGGCAGAAGCAGTCAAGAGTAGCTTAGGGTTAGGGTTAGGGTTAGGGTGAGGGCTAGGGTATGGCTTAGGGTACGGGTTCGGGGAGGGGTTCGGGTAGGGCATAGGGTATTTGTTAGGGTTAGGGTTAGGGTTAGTGTTAGGGTTAGGGCTCGGTTTAGGTACGGGTTCGGATTAGGGAACACGTTAGGGTTAGGGTAGGGGTTAGGGTTAGGGTACGTGTTAGGGTGAGGGTAGTTATTAAACCTATCACACTCTCTAGATACCCCTTAGCACATAAAGGAATATTATTTGGGGGTCCAGCCATGGAGAAGAGTTTAGACACGAGGAGAAGATAAGGAACACACCCATTATCAAGAAATCACATTAGGATTCTCTTTTTAACCTGTTCCTTAAAACACTAGTGCTTAGGAAATCTATTGGAGGCAGAAGCCGTCAAGGGTAGCTTAGGTTTAGGGTTAGGGTTAGGGTGAGGGTTAGGGTACGGCTTAGGGTACGGGTTCGGGGAGGGGTTCGGGTAGGGCGTAGGGTATGGGTTAGGGTTAGGGTTAGGGCTAGGGTTAGGGTTAGGGCTCGGTTTAGGGTACGGGTTAGGATTAGGGTACGCGTTAGTGTTAGGGTAGGGGTTAGGGTTAGGGTACGCGTTAGGGTGAGGGTAGTTATTAAACCTATCCCACTCTCTAGATACCCCTTAGCACTTAAAGGAATATTATTTGGGGGTCCAGCCATGGAGAAGAGTTTAGACACGAGGAGAATATAAGGAACACACCTATTATCAAGAAATCACATTAGGATTCTCTTTTTAACCTGTTCCTTAAAACACTAGTGCTTAGGAAATCTATTGGAGGCAGAAGCAGTCAAGGGTAGCTTAGGGTTAGGGTTAGGGTTAGGGTGAGGGTTAGGGTATGGCTTAGGGTACGGGTTCGGGGAGGGGTTCGGGTAGGGCGTAGGGTATGGGTTAGGGTTAGGGTTAGGGTTAGTGTTAGGTTTAGGGCCTGGTTTAGGGTACGGGTTAGGATTAGGGTACGCGTTAGTGTTAGGGTAGGTGTTAGGGTTAGGGTACGCGATAGGGTGAGGTTAGTTATTAAACCTATCCCACTCTCTAGATACCCGTTAGCACGTAAAGGAATATTATTTGGGGGTCCAGCCATGGAGAAGAGTTTAGACAATAGGAGAAGATAAGGAACACACCCATTATCAAGAAATCACATTAGGATTCTCTTTTTAACCTGTTCCTTAAAACACTAGTGCTTAGGAAATCTATTGGAGGCAGAAGCAGTCAAGGGTAGCTTAGGGTTAGGGTTAGGGTTAGGGTGAGGGTTAGGGTATGGCTTAGGGTACGGGTTCGGGGAGGGGTTCGGGTAGTGCGTAGGGTATGGGTTAGGATTAGCGTTAGGGTTAGTGTTAGGGTTAGGGCTCGGTTTAGGGTACGGGTTAGGATTAGGGTACGTGTTAGGGTTAGGGTAGGGGTTAGGGTTAGGGTACGCGTTAGGGTGGGTGTAGTTATTAAACCTATCACACTCTCTAGATACCCCTTAGCACGTAAAGGAATATTATTTGGGGGTCCAGCCATGGAGAAGAGTTTAGACACGAGGAGAAGATAAGGAACACACCCATTATCAAGAAATCACATTAGGATTCTGTTTTTAACCAGTTCCTTAAAACACTAGTGCTTAGGAAATCTATTGGAGGCAGAAGCCATCAAGGGTAGGTTAGGGTTAGGGTTAGGGTTAGGGTGAGGGTTAGGGTACGGCTTAGGGTACGGGTTCGGGGAGGGGTTCGGGTAGGGCGTAGGGTATGGGTTAGGGTTAGGGTTAGGGTTAGTGTTAGGTTTAGGGCTCGGTTTAGGGTACGGGTTAGGATTAGGGTACGCGTTAGTGTTAGGGTAGGTGTTAGGGTTAGGGTACGCGATAGGGTGAGGTTAGTTATTAAACCTATCCCACTCTCTAGATACCCGTTAGCACGTAAAGGAATATTATTTGGGGGTCCAGCCATGGAGAAGAGTTTAGACAATAGGAGAAGATAAGGAACACACCCATTATCAAGAAATCACATTAGGATTCTCTTTTTAACCTGTTCCTTAAAACACTAGTGCTTAGGAAATCTATTGGAGGCAGAAGCAGTCAAGGGTAGCTTAGGGTTAGGGTTAGGGTTAGGGTTAGGGTGAGGGTTAGGGTATGGCTTAGGGTACGGGTTCGGGGAGGGGTTCGGGTAGGGCGTAGGGTATGGGTTAGGGTTATGGTTAGGGTTAGTGTTAGGGTTAGGGCTCGGTTTAGGGTACGGGTTAGGATTAGGGTACGCGTTAGTGTTAGGGTAGGTGTTAGGGTTAGGGTACGTGATAGGGTGAGGTTAGTTATTAAACCTATCCCACTCTCTAGATACCCCTTAGCACGTAAAGGAATATTATTTGGGGGTCCAGCCATGGAGAAGAGTTTAGACACTAGGAGAAGATAAGGAACACACCCATTATCAAGAAATCACATTAGGATTCTCTTTTTAACCTGTTCCTTAAAACACTAGTGCTTAGGAAATCTATTGGAGGCAGAAGCAGTCAAGGGTAGCTTAGGGTTAGGGTTAGGGTTAGGGTGAGGGTTAGGGTATGGCTTAGGGTACGGGTTCGGGGAGGGGTTCGGGTAGGGCCTAGGGTATGGGTTAGGGTTAGGGTTAGGGTTAGTGTTAGGGTTAGGGCTCGGTTTAGGGTACGGGTTAGGATTAGGGTACGCGTTAGGTTTAGGGTAGGGGTTAGGGTTAGGGTACGCGTTAGGGTGGGGGTAGTTATTAAACCTATCACACTCTCTAGATACCCCTTAGCACGTAAAGGAATATTATTTGGGGGTCCAGCCATGGAGAAGAGTTTAGACACGAGGAGAAGATAAGGAACACACCCATTATCAAGAAATCACATTAGGATTCTCTTTTTAACCTGTTCCTTAAAACACTAGTGCTTAGGAAATCTATTGGAGGCAGAAGCAGTTAAGGGTAGCTTAGGGTTAGGGTTAGGGTTAGGGTGAGGGTTAGGGTACGGCTTAGGGTACGGGTTCGGGGAGGGGTTCGGGTAGGGCGTAGGGTATGGGTTAGGGTTAGGGTTAGGGCTAGTGTTAGGGTTAGGGCTCGGTTTAGGGTACGGGTTAGGATTAGGGTACGCGTTAGGGTTAGGGTAGGGGTTAGGGTTAGGGTACGCGTTAGGGTGAGGGTAGTTATTAAACCTATCACACTCTCTAGATACCCCTTAGCACGTAAAGGAATATTATTTGGGGGTCCAGCCATGGAGAAGAGTTTAGACACGAGGAGAAGATAAGGAACACACCCATTATCAAGAAATCACATTAGGATTCTCTTTTTAACCTGTTCCTTAAAACACTAGTGCTTAGGAAATCTATTGGAGGCAGAAGCAGTCAAGAGTAGCTTAGGGTTAGGGTTAGGGTTAGGGTGAGGGCTAGGGTATGGCTTAGGGTACGGGTTCGGGGAGGGGTTCGGGTAGGGCATAGGGTATTTGTTAGGGTTAGGGTTAGGGTTAGTGTTAGGGTTAGGGCTCGGTTTAGGTACGGGTTCGGATTAGGGAACACGTTAGGGTTAGGGTAGGGGTTAGGGTTAGGGTACGTGTTAGGGTGAGGGTAGTTATTAAACCTATCACACTCTCTAGATACCCCTTAGCACATAAAGGAATATTATTTGGGGGTCCAGCCATGGAGAAGAGTTTAGACACGAGGAGAAGATAAGGAACACACCCATTATCAAGAAATCACATTAGGATTCTCTTTTTAACCTGTTCCTTAAAACACTAGTGCTTAGGAAATCTATTGGAGGCAGAAGCCGTCAAGGGTAGCTTAGGTTTAGGGTTAGGGTTAGGGTGAGGGTTAGGGTACGGCTTAGGGTACGGGTTCGGGGAGGGGTTCGGGTAGGGCGTAGGGTATGGGTTAGGGTTAGGGTTAGGGCTAGGGTTAGGGTTAGGGCTCGGTTTAGGGTACGGGTTAGGATTAGGGTACGCGTTAGTGTTAGGGTAGGGGTTAGGGTTAGGGTACGCGTTAGGGTGAGGGTAGTTATTAAACCTATCCCACTCTCTAGATACCCCTTAGCACTTAAAGGAATATTATTTGGGGGTCCAGCCATGGAGAAGAGTTTAGACACGAGGAGAATATAAGGAACACACCTATTATCAAGAAATCACATTAGGATTCTCTTTTTAACCTGTTCCTTAAAACACTAGTGCTTAGGAAATCTATTGGAGGCAGAAGCAGTCAAGGGTAGCTTAGGGTTAGGGTTAGGGTTAGGGTGAGGGTTAGGGTATGGCTTAGGGTACGGCTTCGGGGAGGGGTTCGGGTAGGGCGTAGGGTATGGGTTAGGGTTAGGGTTAGGGTTAGTGTTAGGTTTAGGGCCTGGTTTAGGGTACGGGTTAGGATTAGGGTACGCGTTAGTGTTAGGGTAGGTGTTAGGGTTAGGGTACGCGATAGGGTGAGGTTAGTTATTAAACCTATCCCACTCTCTAGATACCCGTTAGCACGTAAAGGAATATTATTTGGGGGTCCAGCCATGGAGAAGAGTTTAGACAATAGGAGAAGATAAGGAACACACCCATTATCAAGAAATCACATTAGGATTCTCTTTTTAACCTGTTCCTTAAAACACTAGTGCTTAGGAAATCTATTGGAGGCAGAAGCATTCAAGGGTAGCTTAGGGTTAGGGTTAGGGTTAGGGTGAGGGTTAGGGTATGGCTTAGGGTACGGGTTCGGGGAGGGGTTCGGGTAGTGCGTAGGGTATGGGTTAGGATTAGCGTTAGGGTTAGTGTTAGGGTTAGGGCTCGGTTTAGGGTACGGGTTAGGATTAGGGTACGTGTTAGGGTTAGGGTAGGGGTTAGGGTTAGGGTACGCGTTAGGGTGGGTGTAGTTATTAAACCTATCACACTCTCTAGATACCCCTTAGCACGTAAAGGAATATTATTTGGGGGTCCAGCCATGGAGAAGAGTTTAGACACGAGGAGAAGATAAGGAACACACCCATTATCAAGAAATCACATTAGGATTCTCTTTTTAACCTGTTCCTTAAAACACTAGTGCTTAGGAAATCTATTGGAGGCAGAAGCAGTCAAGGGTAGCTTAGGGTTAGGGTTAGGGTTAGGGTGAGGGTTAGGGTATGGCTTAGGGTACGGGTTCGGGGAGGGGTTCGGGTAGGGCGTAGGGTATGGGTTAGGGTTAGGGTTAGGGTTAGTGTTAGGTTTAGGGCTCGGTTTAGGGTACGGGTTAGGATTAGGGTACGCGTTAGTGTTAGGGTAGGTGTTAGGGTTAGGGTACGCGATAGGGTGAGGTTAGTTATTAAACCTATCCCACTCTCTAGATACCCGTTAGCACGTAAAGGAATATTATTTGGGGGTCCAGCCATGGAGAAGAGTTTAGACAATAGGAGAAGATAAGGAACACACCCATTATCAAGAAATCACATTAGGATTCTCTTTTTAACCTGTTCCTTAAAACACTAGTGCTTAGGAAATCTATTGGAGGCAGAAGCAGTCAAGGGTAGCTTAGGGTTAGGGTTAGGGTTAGGGTGAGGGTTAGGGTATGGCTTAGGGTACGGGTTCGGGGAGGGGTTCGGGTAGTGCGTAGGGTATGGGTTAGGATTAGCGTTAGGGTTAGTGTTAGGGTTAGGGCTCGGTTTAGGGTACGGGTTAGGATTAGGGTACGTGTTAGGGTTAGGGTAGGGGTTAGGGTTAGGGTACGCGTTAGGGTGGGGGTAGTTATTAAACCTATCACACTCTCTAGATACCCCTTAGCACGTAAAGGAATATTATTTGGGGGTCCAGCCATGGAGAAGAGTTTAGACACGAGGAGAAGATAAGGAACACACCCATTATCAAGAAATCACATTAGGATTCTGTTTTTAACCAGTTCCTTAAAACACTAGTGCTTAGGAAATCTATTGGAGGCAGAAGCCGTCAAGGGTAGCTTAGGGTTAGGGTTAGGGTTAGGGTGAGGGTTAGGGTACGGCTTAGGGTACGGGTTCGGGGAGGGGTTCGGGTAGGGCGTAGGGTATGGGTTAGGGTTAGGGTTAGGGTTAGTGTTAGGTTTAGGGCTCGGTTTAGGGTACGGGTTAGGATTAGGGTACGCGTTAGTGTTAGGGTAGGTGTTAGGGTTAGGGTACGCGATAGGGTGAGGTTAGTTATTAAACCTATCCCACTCTCTAGATACCCGTTAGCACGTAAAGGAATATTATTTGGGGGTCCAGCCATGGAGAAGAGTTTAGACAATAGGAGAAGATAAGGAACACACCCATTATCAAGAAATCACATTAGGATTCTCTTTTTAACCTGTTCCTTAAAACACTAGTGCTTAGGAAATCTATTGGAGGCAGAAGCAGTCAAGGGTAGCTTAGGGTTAGGGTTAGGGTTAGGGTGAGGGTTAGGGTATGGCTTAGGGTACGGGTTCGGGGAGGGGTTCGGGTAGGGCGTAGGGTATGGGTTAGGGTTATGTTTAGGGTTAGTGTTAGGGTTAGGGCTCGGTTTAGGGTACGGGTTAGGATTAGGGTACGCGTTAGTGTTAGGGTAGGTGTTAGGGTTAGGGTACGTGATAGGGTGAGGTTAGTTATTAAACCTATCCCACTCTCTAGATACCCCTTAGCACGTAAAGGAATATTATTTGGGGGTCCAGCCATGGAGAAGAGTTTAGACACTAGGAGAAGATAAGGAACACACCCATTATCAAGAAATCACATTAGGATTCTCTTTTTAACCTGTTCCTTAAAACACTAGTGCTTAGGAAATCTATTGGAGGCAGAAGCAGTCAAGGGTAGCTTAGGGTTAGGGTTAGGGTTAGGGTGAGGGTTAGGGTATGGCTTAGGGTACGGGTTCGGGGAGGGGTTCGGGTAGGGCCTAGGGTATGGGTTAGGGTTAGGGTTAGGGTTAGTGTTAGGGTTAGGGCTCGGTTTAGGGTACGGGTTAGGATTAGGGTACGCGTTAGGGTTAGGGTAGGGGTTAGGGTTAGGGTACGCGTTAGGGTGGGGGTAGTTATTAAACCTATCACACTCTCTAGATACCCCTTAGCACGTAAAGGAATATTATTTGGGGGTCCAGCCATGGAGAAGAGTTTAGACACGAGGAGAAGATAAGGAACACACCCATTATCAAGAAATCACATTAGGATTCTCTTTTTAACCTGTTCCTTAAAACACTAGTGCTTAGGAAATCTATTGGAGGCAGAAGCAGTCAAGGGTAGCTTAGGGTTAGGGTTAGGGTTAGGGTGAGGGTTACGGTATGGCTTAGGGTACGGGTTCGGGGAGGGGTTCGGGTAGGGCGTAGGGTATGGGTTAGGGTTAGGGTTAGGGTTAGTGTTAGGTTTAGGGCTCGGTTTAGGGTACGGGTTAGGATTAGGGTACGCGTTAGTGTTAGGGTAGGTGTTAGGGTTAGGGTACGCGATAGGGTGAGGTTAGTTATTAAACCTATCCCACTCTCTAGATACCCGTTAGCACGTAAAGGAATATTATTTGGGGGTCCAGCCATGGAGAAGAGTTTAGACAATACGAGAAGATAAGGAACACACCCATTATCAAGAAATCACATTAGGATTCTCTTTTTAACCTGTTCCTTAAAACACTAGTGCTTAGGAAATCTATTGGAGGCAGAAGCAGTCAAGGGTAGCTTAGGGTTAGGGTTAGGGTTAGGGTGAGGGTTAGGGTATGGCTTAGGGTACGGGTTCGGGGAGGGGTTCGGGTAGTGCGTAGGGTATGGGTTAGGATTAGCGTTAGGGTTAGTGTTAGGGTTAGGGCTCGGTTTAGGGTACGGGTTAGGATTAGGGTACGTGTTAGGGTTAGGGTAGGGGTTAGGGTTAGGGTACGCGTTAGGGTGGGTGTAGTTATTAAACCTATCACACTCTCTAGATACCCCTTAGCACGTAAAGGAATATTATTTGGGGGTCCAGCCATGGAGAAGAGTTTAGACACGAGGAGAAGATAAGGAACACACCCATTATCAAGAAATCACATTAGGATTCTGTTTTTAACCAGTTCCTTAAAACACTAGTGCTTAGGAAATCTATTGGAGGCAGAAGCCGTCAAGGGTAGCTTAGGGTTAGGGTTAGGGTTAGGGTGAGGGTTAGGGTACGGCTTAGGGTACGGGTTCGGGGAGGGGTTCGGGTAGGGCGTAGGGTATGGGTTAGGGTTAGGGTTAGGGTTAGTGTTAGGTTTAGGGCTCGGTTTAGGGTACGGGTTAGGATTAGGGTACGCGTTAGTGTTAGGGTAGGTGTTAGGGTTAGGGTACGCGATAGGGTGAGGTTAGTTATTAAACCTATCCCACTCTCTAGATACCCGTTAGCACGTAAAGGAATATTATTTGGGGGTCCAGCCATGGAGAAGAGTTTAGACAATAGGAGAAGATAAGGAACATACCCATTATCAAGAAATCACATTAGGATTCTCTTTTTAAACTGTTCCTTAAAACACTAGTGCTTAGGAAATCTATTGGAGGCAGAAGCAGTCAAGGGTAGCTTAGGGTTAGGGTTAGGGTTAGGGTTAGGGTTAGGGTGAGGGTTAGGGTATGGCTTAGGGTACGGGTTCGGGGAGGGGTTCGGGTAGGGCGTAGGGTATGGGTTAGGGTTATGGTTAGGGTTAGTGTTAGGGTTAGGGCTCGGTTTAGGGTACGGGTTAGGATTAGGGTACGCGTTAGTGTTAGGGTAGGTGTTAGGGTTAGGGTACGTGATAGGGTGAGGTTAGTTATTAAACCTATCCCACTCTCTAGATCCCCCTTAGCACGTAAAGGAATATTATTTGGGGGTCCAGCCATGGAGAAGAGTTTAGACACTAGGAGAAGATAAGGAACACACCCATTATCAAGAAATCACATTAGGATTCTCTTTTTAACCTGTTCCTTAAAACACTAGTGCTTAGGAAATCTATTGGAGGCAGAAGCAGTCAAGGGTAGCTTAGGGTTAGGGTTAGGGTTAGGGTGAGGGTTAGGGTATGGCTTAGGGTACGGGTTCGGGGAGGGGTTCGGGTAGGGCCTAGGGTATGGGTTAAGGTTAGGGTTAGGGTTAGTGTTAGGGTTAGGGCTCGGTTTAGGGTACGGGTTAGGATTAGGGTACGAGTTAGGGTTAGGGTAGGGGTTAGGGTTAGGGTATGCGTTAGGGTGGGGGTAGTTATTAAACCTATCACACTCTCTAGATACCCCTTAGCACGTAAAGGAATATTATTTGGGGGTCCAGCCATGGAGAAGAGTTTAGACACGAGGAGAAGATAAGGAACACACCCATTATCAAGAAATCACATTAGGATTCTCTTTTTAACCTGTTCCTTAAAACACTAGTGCTTAGGAAATCTATTGGAGGCAGAAGCAGTCAAGGGTAGCTTAGGGTTAGGGTTAGGGTTAGGGTGAGGGTTAGGGTACGGCTTAGGGTACGGGTTCGGGGAGGGGTTCGGGTAGGGCGTAGGGTATGGGTTAGGGTTAGGGTTAGGGCTAGTGTTAGGGTTAGGGCTCCGTTTAGGGTACGGGTTAGGATTAGGGTACGCGTTAGGGTTAGGGTAGGGGTTAGGGTTAGGGTACGCGTTAGGGTGAGGGTAGTTATTAAACCTATCACACTCTCTAGATACCCCTTAGCACGTAAAGGAATATTATTTGGGGGTCCAGCCATGGAGAAGAGTTTAGACACGAGGAGAAGATAAGGAACACACCCATTATCAAGAAATCACATTAGGATTCTCTTTTTAACCTGTTCCTTAAAACACTAGTGCTTAGGAAATCTATTGGAGGCAGAAGCAGTCAAGAGTAGCTTAGGGTTAGGGTTAGGGTTAGGGTGAGGGCTAGGGTATGGCTTAGGGTACGGGTTCGGGGAGGGGTTCGGGTAGGGCATAGGGTATTTGTTAGGGTTAGGGTTAGGGTTAGTGTTAGGGTTAGGGCTCGGTTTAGGTACGGGTTCGGATTAGGGAACACATTAGGGTTAGGGTAGGGGTTAGGGTTAGGGTACGTGTTAGGGTGAGGGTAGTTATTAAACCTATCTCACTCTCTAGATACCCCTTAGCACATAAAGGAATATTATTTGGGGGTCCAGCCATGGAGAAGAGTTTAGACACGAGGAGAAGATAAGGAACACACCCATTATCAAGAAATCACATTAGGATTCTCTTTTTAACCTGTTCCTTAAAACACTAGTGCTTAGGAAATCTATTGGAGGCAGAAGCCGTCAAGGGTAGCTTGGGTTTAGGGTTAGGGTTATGGTGAGGGTTAGGGTACGGCTTAGGGTACGGGTTCGGGGAGGGGTTCGGGTAGGGCGTAGGGTATGGGTTAGGGTTAGGGTTAGGGCTAGGGTTAGGGTTAGGGCTCGGTTTAGGGTACGGGTTAGGATTAGGGTACGCGTTAGTGTTAGGGTAGGGGTTAGGGTTAGGGTACGCGTTAGGGTGAGGGTAGTTATTAAACCTATCCCACTCTCTAGATACCCCTTAGCACGTAAAGGAATATTATTTGGGGGTCCAGCCATGGAGAAGAGTTTAGACAATAGGAGAAGATAAGGAACACACCCATTATCAAGAAATCACATTAGGATTCTCTTTTTAACCTGTTCCTTAAAACACTAGTGCTTAGGAAATCTATTGGAGGCAGAAGCAGTCAAGGGTAGCTTAGGGTTAGGGTTAGGGTTAGGGTTAGGGTTAGGGTGAGGGTTAGGGTATGGCTTAGGGTACGGGTTCGGGGAGGGGTTCGGGTAGGGCGTAGGGTATGTGTTAGGGTTATGGTTAGGGTTAGTGTTAGGGTTAGGGCTCGGTTTAGGGTACGGGTTAGGATTAGGGTACGCGTTAGTGTTAGGGTAGGTGTTAGGGTTAGGGTACGTGATAGGGTGAGGTTAGTTATTAAACCTATCCCACTCTCTAGATACCCCTTAGCACGTAAAGGAATATTATTTGGGGGTCCAGCCATGGAGAAGAGTTTAGACACTAGGAGAAGATAAGGAACACACCCATTATCAAGAAATCACATTAGGATCCTCTTTTTAACCTGTTGCTTAAAACACTAGTGCTTAGGAAATCTATTGGAGGCAGAAGCAGTCAAGGGTAGCTTAGGGTTAGGGTTAGGGTTAGGGTGAGGGTTAGGGTATGGCTTAGGGTACGGGTTCGGGGAGGGGTTCGGGTAGGGCCTAGGGTATGGGTTAAGGTTAGGGTTAGGGTTAGTGTTAGGGTTAGGGCTCGGTTTAGGGTACGGGTTAGGATTAGGGTACGCGTTAGGGTTAGGGTAGGGGTTAGGGTTAGGGTACGCGTTAGGGTGGGGGTAGTTATTAAACCTATCACACTCTCTAGATACCCCTTAGCACGTAAAGGAATATTATTTGGGGGTCCAGCCATGGAGAAGAGTTTAGACACGAGGAGAAGATAAGGAACACACCCATTATCAAGAAATCACATTAGGATTCTCTTTTTAACCTGTTCCTTAAAACACTAGTGCTTAGGAAATCTATTGGAAGCAGAAGCAGTCAAGGGTAGCTTAGGGTTAGGGTTAGGGTTAGGGTGAGGGTTAGGGTACGGCTTAGGGCACGGGTTCGGGGAGGGGTTCGGGTAGGGCGTAGGGTATGGGTTAGGGTTATGGTTAGGGTTAGTGTTAGGGTTAGGGCTCGGTTTAGGGTACGGGTTAGGATTAGGGTACGCGTTAGTGTTAGGGTAGGTGTTAGGGTTAGGGTACGCGATAGGGTGAGGTTAGTTATTAAACCTATCCCACTCTCTAGATACCCCTTAGCACGTAAAGGAATATTATTTGGGGGTCCAGCCATGGAGAAGAGTTTAGACACTAGGAGAAGATAAGGAACACACCCATTATCAAGAAATCACATTAGGATTCTCTTTTTAACCTGTTCCTTAAAACACTAGTGCTTAGGAAATCTATTGGAGGCAGAAGCAGTCAAGGGTAGCTTAGGGTTAGGGTTAGGGTTAGGGTGAGGGTTAGGGTATGGCTTAGGGTACGGGTTCGGGGAGGGGTTCGGGTAGGGCGTAGGGTATGGGTTAAGGTTAGGGTTAGGGTTAGTGTTAGGGTTAGGGCTCGGTTTAGGGTACGGATTAGGATTAGGGTACGCGTTAGGGTTAGGGTAGGGGTTAGGGTTAGGGTACGCGTTAGGGTTGGGGTAGTTATTAAACCTATCACACTCTCTAGATACCCCTTAGCACGTAAAGGAATATTATTTGGGGGTCCAGCCATGGAGAAGAGTTTAGACACGAGGAGAAGATAAGGAACACACCCATTATCAAGAAATCACATTAGGATTCTCTTTTTAACCTGTTCCTTAAAACACTAGTGCTTAGGAAATCTATTGGAGGCAGAAGCAGTCAAGAGTAGCTTAGGGTTAGGGTTAGGGTTAGGGTGAGGGCTAGGGTATGGCTTAGGGTACGGGTTCGGGGAGGGGTTTGGGTAGGGCATAGGGTATGGTTTAGGGTTAGGGTTAGGGTTAGTGTTAGGGTTAGGGCTCGGTTTAGGTACGGGTTAGGATTAGCGAACACGTTAGGGTTAGGGTAGGGGTTAGGGTTAGGGTACGTGTTAGGGTGAGGGTAGTTATTAAACATATCACACTCTCTAGATACCCCTTAGCACATAAAGGAATATTATTTGGGGGTCCAGCCATGGAGAAGAGTTTAGACACGAGGAGAAGATAAGGAACACACCCATTATCAAGAAATCACATTAGGATTCTCTTTTTAACCTGTTCCTTAAAACACTAGTGCTTAGGAAATCTATTGGAGGCAGAAGCCGTCAAGGGTAGCTTAGGTTTAGGGTTAGGGTTAGGGTGAGGGTTAGGGTACGGCTTAGGGTACGGGTTCGGGGAGGGGTTCGGGTAGGGCGTAGGGTATGGGTTAGGGTTAGGGTTAGGACTAGGGTTAGGGTTAGGGCTCGGTTTAGGGTACGTGTTAGGATTAGGGTACGCGTTAGTGTTAGGGTAGGGGTTAGGGTTAGGGTACGCGTTAGGGTGAGGGTAGTTATTAAACCTATCCCACTCTCTAGATACCCCTTAGCACTTAAAGGAATATTATTTGGGGGTCCAGCCATGGAGAAGAGTTTAGACAATAGGAGAAGATAAGGAACACACCCATTATCAAGAAATCACATTAGGATTCTCTTTTTAACCTGTTCCTTAAAACACTAGTGCTTAGGAAATCTATTGGAGGCAGAAGCAGTCAAGGGTAGCTTAGGGTTAGGGTTAGGGTTAGGGTGAGGGTTAGGGTATGGCTTAGGGTACGGGTTCGGGGAGGGGTTCGGGTAGGGCGTAGGGTATGGGTTAGGATTAGCGTTAGGGTTAGTGTTAGGGTTAGGTCTCGGTTTAGGGTACGGGTTAGGATTAGGGTACGTGTTAGGGTTAGGGTAGGGGTTAGGGTTAGGGTACGCGTTAGGGTGGGTGTAGTTATTAAACCTATCACACTCTCTAGATACCCCTTAGCACGTAAAGGAATATTATTTGGGGGTCCAGCCATGGAGAAGAGTTTAGACACGAGGAGAAGATAAGGAACACACCCATTATCAAGAAATCACATTAGGATTGTCTTTTTAACCAGTTCCTTAAAACACTAGTGCTTAGGAAATCTATTGGAGGCAGAAGCCGTCAAGGGTAGCTTAGGGTTAGGGTTAGGGTTAGGGTGAGGGTTAGGGTACGGCTTACGATAAGGGTTCGGGGAGGGGTACGGGTAGGGCGTAGGGTATGGGTTAGGGTTAGGGCTAGTGTTAGGGTTAGGGCTCGGTTTAGGGTACGGGTTAGGATTAGGGTACGCGTTAGTGTTAGGGTAGGTGTTAGGGTTAGGGTACGCGATAGGGTGAGGTTAGTTATTAAACCTATCCCACTCTCTAGATACCCGTTAGCACGTAAAGGAATATTATTTGGGGGTCCAGCCATGGAGAAGAGTTTAGACAATAGGAGAAGATAAGGAACACACCCATTATCAAGAAATCACATTAGGATTCTCTTTTTAACCTGTTCCTTAAAACACTAGTGCTTAGGAAATCTATTGGAGGCAGAAGCAGTCAAGGGTAGCTTAGGGTTAGGGTTAGGGTTAGGGTTAGGGTTAGGGTGAGGTTTAGGGTATGGCTTAGGGTACGGGTTCGGGGAGGGGTTCGGGTACGGCGTAGGGTATGGGTTAGGGTTATGTTTAGGGTTAGTGTTAGGGTTAGGGCTCGGTTTAGGGTACGGGTTAGGATTAGGGTACGCGTTAGTGTTAGGGTAGGTGTTAGGGTTAGGGTACGTGATAGGGTGAGGTTAGTTATTAAACCTATCCCACTCTCTAGATACCCCTTAGCACGTAAAGGAATATTATTTGGGGGTCCAGCCATGGAGAAGAGTTTAGACACTAGGAGAAGATAAGGAACACACCCATTATCAAGAAATCACATTAGGATTCTCTTTTTAACCTGTTCCTTAAAACACTAGTGCTTAGGAAATCTATTGGAGGCAGAAGCAGTCAAGGGTAGCTTAGGGTTAGGGTTAGGGTTAGGGTGAGGGTTAGGGTATGGCTTAGGGTACGGGTTCGGGGAGGGGTTCGGGTAGGGCCTAGGGTATGGGTTAGAGTTAGGGTTAGGGTTAGTGTTAGGGTTAGGGCTCGGTTTAGGGTACGGGTTAGGATTAGGGTACGCGTTAGGGTTAGGGTAGGGGTTAGGGATAGGGTACGCGTTAGGGTGGGGGTAGTTATTAAACCTATCACACTCTCTAGATACCCCTTAGCACGTAAAGGAATATTATTTGGGGGTCCAGCCATGGAGAAGAGTTTAGACACGAGGAGAAGATAAGGAACACACCCATTATCAAGAAATCACATTAGGATTCTCTTTTTAACCTGTTCCTTAAAACACTAGTGCTTAGGAAATCTATTGGAGGCAGAAGCAGTCAAGGGTAGCTTAGGGTTAGGGTTACGGTTAGGGTGAGGGTTAGGGTATGGCTTAGGGTACGGGTTCGGGGAGGGGTTCGGGTAGTGCGTAGGGTATGGGTTAGGATTAGCGTTAGGGTTAGTGTTAGGGTTAGGGCTCGGTTTAGGGTACGGGTTTGGATTAGGGTACGTGTTAGGGTTAGGGTAGGGGTTAGGGTTAGGGTACGCGTTAGGGTGGGTGTAGTTATTAAACCTATCACACTCTCTAGATACCCCTTAGCACGTAAAAGAATATTATTTGGGGGTCCAGCCATGGAGAAGAGTTTAGACACGAGGAGAAGATAAGGAACACACCCATTATCAAGAAATCACATTAGGATTCTGTTTTTAACCAGTTCCTTAAAACACTAGTGCTTAGGAAATCTATTGGAGGCAGAAGCCGTCAAGGGTAGCTTAGGGTTAGGGTTAGGGTTAGGGTGAGGGTTAGGGTACGGCTTAGGGTACGGGTTCGGGGAGGGGTTCGGGTAGGGCGTAGGGTATGGGTTAGGGTTAGGGTTAGGGTTAGTGTTAGGTTTAGGGCTCGGTTTAGGGTACGGGTTAGGATTAGGGTACGCGTTAGTGTTAGGGTAGGTGTTAGGGTTAGGGTACGCGATAGGGTGAGGTTAGTTATTAAACCTATCCCACTCTCTAGATACCCGTTAGCACGTAAAGGAATATTATTTGGGGGTCCAGCCATGGAGAAGAGTTTAGACAATAGGAGAAGATAAGGAACACACCCATTATCAAGAAATCACATTAGGATTCTCTTTTTAACCTGTTCCTTAAAACACTAGTGCTTAGGAAATCTATTGCAGGCAGAAGCAGTCAAGGGTAGCTTAGGGTTAGGGTTAGGGTTAGGGTTAGGGTTAGGGTGAGGGTTAGGGTATGGCTTAGGGTACGGGTTCGGGGAGGGGTTCGGGTAGGGCGTAGGGTATGGGTTAGGGTTATGGTTAGGGTTAGTGTTAGGGTTAGGGCTCGGTTTAGGGTACGGGTTAGGATTAGGGTACGCGTTAGTGTTAGGGTAGGTGTTAGGGTTAGGGTACGTGATAGGGTGAGGTTAGTTATTAAACCTATCCCACTCTCTAGATACCCCTTAGCACGTAAAGGAATATTATTTGGGGGTCCAGCCATGGAGAAGAGTTTAGACACTAGGAGAAGATAAGGAACACACCCATTATCAAGAAATCACATTAGGATTCTCTTTTTAACCTGTTCCTTAAAACACTAGTGCTTAGGAAATCTATTGGAAGCAGAAGCAGTCAAGGGTAGCTTAGGGTTAGGGTTAGGGTTAGGGTGAGGGTTAGGGTATGGCTTAGGGTACGGGTTCGGGGAGGGGTTCGGGTAGGGCCTAGGGTATGGGTTAAGGTTAGGGTTAGGGTTAGTGTTAGGGTTAGGGCTCGGTTTAGGGTACGGGTTAGGATTAGGGTACGCGTGAGGGTTAGGGTACGCGTTAGGGTTAGGGTACGCGTTAGGGTGGGGGTAGTTATTAAACCTATCACACTCTCTAGATACCCCTTAGCACGTAAAGGAATATTATTTGGGGGTCCAGCCATGGAGAAGAGTTTAGACACGAGGAGAAGATAAGGAACACACCCATTATCAAGAAATCACATTAGGATTCTCTTTTTAACCTGTTCCTTAAAACACTAGTGCTTAGGAAATCTATTGGAGGCAGAAGCAGTCAAGGGTAGCTTAGGGTTAGGGTTAGGGTTAGGGTGAGGGTTAGGGTACGGCTTAGGGTACGGGTTCGGGGAGGGGTTCGGGTAGGGCGTAGGGTATGGGTTAGGGTTAGGGTTAGGGCTAGTGTTAGGGTTAGGGCTCGGTTTAGGGTACGGGTTAGGATTAGGGTACGCATTAGGGTTAGGGTAGGGGTTAGGGTTAGGGTACGCGATAGGGTGAGGTTAGTTATTAAACCTATCCCACTCTCTAGATACCCCTTAGCACGTAAAGGAATATTATTTGGGGGTCCAGCCATGGAGAAGAGTTTAGACACTAGGAGAAGATAAGGAACACACCCATTATCAAGAAATCACATTAGGATTCTCTTTTTAACCTGTTCCTTAAAACACTAGTGCTTAGGAAATCTATTGGAGGCAGAAGCAGTCAAGGGTAGCTTAGGGTTAGGGTTAGGGTTAGGGTGAGGGTTAGGGTATGGATTAGGGTACGGGTTCGGGGAGGGGTTCGGGTAGGGCGTAGGGTATGGGTTAAGGTTAGGGTTAGGGTTAGTGTTAGGGTTAGGGCTCGGTTTAGGGTACGGGTTAGGATTAGGGTACGCGTTAGGGTTAGGGTAGGGGTTAGGGTTAGGGTACGCGTTAGGGTTGGGGTAGTTATTAAACCTATCACACTCTCTAGATACCCCTTAGCACGTAAAGGAATATTATTTGGGGGTCCAGCCATGGAGAAGAGTTTAGACACGAGGAGAAGATAAGGAACACACCCATTATCAAGAAATCACATTAGGATTCTCTTTTTAACCTGTTCCTTAAAACACTAGTGCTTAGGAAATCTATTGGAGGCAGAAGCAGTCAAGAGTAGCTTAGGGTTAGGGTTAGGGTTAGGGTGAGGGCTAGGGTATGGCTTAGGGTACGGGTTCGGGGAGGGGTTTGGGTAGGGCATAGGGTATGGTTTAGGGTTAGGGTTAGGGTTAGTGTTAGGGTTAGGGCTCGGTTTAGGTACGGGTTAGGATTAGCGAACACGTTAGGGTTAGGGTAGGGGTTAGGGTTAGGGTACGTGTTAGGGTGAGGGTAGTTATTAAACCTATCACACTCTCTAGATACCCCTTAGCACATAAAGGAATATTATTTGGGGGTCCAGCCATGGAGAAGAGTTTAGACACGAGGAGAAGATAAGGAACACACCCATTATCAAGAAATCACATTAGGATTCTCTTTTTAACCTGTTCCTTAAAACACTAGTGCTTAGGAAATCTATTGGAGGCAGAAGCCGTCAAGGGTAGCTTAGGTTTAGGGTTAGGGTTAGGGTGAGGGTTAGGGTACGGCTTAGGGTACGGGTTCGGGGAGGGGTTCGGGTAGGGCGTAGGGTATGGGTTAGGGTTAGGGTTAGGACTAGGGTTAGGGTTAGGGCTCGGTTTGGGGTACGGGTTAGGATTAGGGTACGCGTTAGTGTTAGGGTAGGGGTTAGGGTTAGGGTACGCGTTAGGGTGAGGGTAGTTATTAAACCTATCCCACTCTCTAGATACCCCTTAGCACTTAAAGGAATATTATTTGGGGGTCCAGCCATGGAGAAGAGTTTAGACAATAGGAGAAGATAAGGAACACACCCATTATCAAGAAATCACATTAGGATTCTCTTTTTAACCTGTTCCTTAAAACACTAGTGCTTAGGAAATCTATTGGAGGCAGAAGCAGTCAAGGGTAGCTTAGGGTTAGGGTTAGGGTTAGGGTGAGGGTTAGGGTATGGCTTAGGGTACGGGTTCGGGGAGGGGTTCGGGTAGGGCGTAGGGTATGGGTTAGGATTAGCGTTAGGGTTAGTGTTAGGGTTAGGGCTCGGTTTAGGGTACGGGTTAGGATTAGGGTACGTGTTAGGGTTAGGGTAGGGGTTAGGGTTAGGGTACGCGTTAGGGTGGGTGTAGTTATTAAACCTATCACACTCTCTAGATACCCCTTAGCACGTAAAGGAATATTATTTGGGGTCCAGCCATGGAGAAGAGTTTAGACACGAGGAGAAGATAAGGAACACACCCATTATCAAGAAATCACATTAGGATTGTCTTTTTAACCAGTTCCTTAAAACACTAGTGCTTAGGAAATCTATTGGAGGCAGAAGCCGTCAAGGGTAGCTTAGGGTTAGGGTTAGGGTTAGGGTGAGGGTTAGGGTACGGCTTACGATAAGGGTTCGGGGAGGGGTTCGGGTAGGGCGTAGGGTATGGGTTAGGGTTAGGGCTAGTGTTAGGGTTAGGGCTCGGTTTAGGGTACGGGTTAGGATTAGGGTACGCGTTAGTGTTAGGGTAGGTGTTAGGGTTAGGGTACGCGATAGGGTGAGGTTAGTTATTAAACCTATCCCACTCTCTAGATACCCCTTAGCACGTAAAGGAATATTATTTGGGGGTCCAGCCATGGAGAAGAGTTTAGACACTAGGAGAAGATAAGGAACACACCCATTATCAAGAAATCACATTAGGATTCTCTTTTTAACCTGTTCCTTAAAACACTAGTGCTTAGGAAATCTATTGGAGGCAGAAGCAGTCAAGGGTAGCTTAGGGTTAGGGTTAGGGTGAGGGTTAGGGTACGGCTTAGGGTAAGGGTTCGGGGAGGGGTTCGGGTAGGGCGTAGGGTATGGGTTAGGGTTAGGGTTAGGGCTAGTGTTAGGGTTAGGGCTCGGTTTAGGGTACGGGTTAGGATTAGGGTACGCATTAGGGTTAGGGTAGGGGTTAGGGTTAGGGTACGCGATAGGGTGAGGTTAGTTATTAAACCTATCCCACTCTCTAGATACCCCTTAGCACGTAAAGGAATATTATTTGGGGGTCCAGCCATGGAGAAGAGTTTAGACACTAGGAGAAGATAAGGAACACACCCATTATCAAGAAATCACATTAGGATTCTCTTTTTAACCTGTTCCTTAAAACACTAGTGCTTAGGAAATCTATTGGAGGCAGAAGCAGTCAAGGGTAGCTTAGGGTTAGGGTTAGGGTTAGGGTGAGGGTTAGGGTATGGATTAGGGTACGGGTTCGGGGAGGGGTTCGGGTAGGGCGTAGGGTATGGGTTAAGGTTAGGGTTAGGGTTAGTGTTAGGGTTAGGGCTCGGTTTAGGGTACGGGTTAGGATTAGGGTACGCGTTAGGGTTAGGGTAGGGGTTAGGGTTAGGGTACGCGTTAGGGTTGGGGTAGTTATTAAACCTATCACACTCTCTAGATACCCCTTAGCACGTAAAGGAATATTATTTGGGGGTCCAGCCATGGAGAAGAGTTTAGACACGAGGAGAAGATAAGGAACACACCCATTATCAAGAAATCACATTAGGATTCTCTTTTTAACCTGTTCCTTAAAACACTAGTGCTTAGGAAATCTATTGGAGGCAGAAGCAGTCAAGAGTAGCTTAGGGTTAGGGTTAGGGTTAGGGTGAGGGCTAGGGTATGGCTTAGGGTACGGGTTCGGGGAGGGGTTTGGGTAGGGCATAGGGTATGGTTTAGGGTTAGGGTTAGGGTTAGTGTTAGGGTTAGGGCTCGGTTTAGGTACGGGTTAGGATTAGCGAACACGTTAGGGTTAGGGTAGGGGTTAGGGTTAGGGTACGTGTTAGGGTGAGGGTAGTTATTAAACCTATCACACTCTCTAGATACCCCTTAGCACATAAAGGAATATTATTTGGGGGTCCAGCCATGGAGAAGAGTTTAGACACGAGGAGAAGATAAGGAACACACCCATTATCAAGAAATCACATTAGGATTCTCTTTTTAACCTGTTCCTTAAAACACTAGTGCTTAGGAAATCTATTGGAGGCAGAAGCCGTCAAGGGTAGCTTAGGTTTAGGGTTAGGGTTAGGGTGAGGGTTAGGGTACGGCTTAGGGTACGGGTTCGGGGAGGGGTTCGGGTAGGGCGTAGGGTATGGGTTAGGGTTAGGGTTAGGACTAGGGTTAGGGTTAGGGCTCGGTTTGGGGTACGGGTTAGGATTAGGGTACGCGTTAGTGTTAGGGTAGGGGTTAGGGTTAGGGTACGCGTTAGGGTGAGGGTAGTTATTAAACCTATCCCACTCTCTAGATACCCCTTAGCACTTAAAGGAATATTATTTGGGGGTCCAGCCATGGAGAAGAGTTTAGACAATAGGAGAAGATAAGGAACACACCCATTATCAAGAAATCACATTAGGATTCTCTTTTTAACCTGTTCCTTAAAACACTAGTGCTTAGGAAATCTATTGGAGGCAGAAGCAGTCAAGGGTAGCTTAGGGTTAGGGTTAGGGTTAGGGTGAGGGTTAGGGTATGGCTTAGGGTACGGGTTCGGGGAGGGGTTCGGGTAGGGCGTAGGGTATGGGTTAGGATTAGCGTTAGGGTTAGTGTTAGGGTTAGGGCTCGGTTTAGGGTACGGGTTAGGATTAGGGTACGTGTTAGGGTTAGGGTAGGGGTTAGGGTTAGGGTACGCGTTAGGGTGGGTGTAGTTATTAAACCTATCACACTCTCTAGATACCCCTTAGCACGTAAAGGAATATTATTTGGGGTCCAGCCATGGAGAAGAGTTTAGACACGAGGAGAAGATAAGGAACACACCCATTATCAAGAAATCACATTAGGATTGTCTTTTTAACCAGTTCCTTAAAACACTAGTGCTTAGGAAATCTATTGGAGGCAGAAGCCGTCAAGGGTAGCTTAGGGTTAGGGTTAGGGTTAGGGTGAGGGTTAGGGTACGGCTTACGATAAGGGTTCGGGGAGGGGTTCGGGTAGGGCGTAGGGTATGGGTTAGGGTTAGGGCTAGTGTTAGGGTTAGGGCTCGGTTTAGGGTACGGGTTAGGATTAGAGTACGCGTTAGTGTTAGGGTAGGTGTTAGGGTTAGGGTACGCGATAGGGTGAGGTTAGTTATTAAACCTATCCCACTCTCTAGATACCCGTTAGCACGTAAAGGAATATTATTTGGGGGTCCAGCCATGGAGAAGAGTTTAGACAATAGGAGAAGATAAAGAACACACCCATTATCAAGAAATCACATTAGGATTCTCTTTTTAACCTGTTCCTTAAAACACTAGTGCTTAGGAAATCTATTGGAGGCAGAAGCAGTCAAGGGTAGCTTAGGGTTAGGGTTAGGGTTAGGGTTAGGGTTAGGGTGAGGGTTAGGGTATGGCTTAGGGTACGGGTTCGGGGAGGGGTTCGGGTAGGGCGTAGGGTATGGGTTAGGGTTATGGTTAGGGTTAGTGTTAGGGTTAGGGCTCGGTTTAGGGTACGGGTTAGGATTAGGGTACGCGTTAGTGTTAGGGTAGGTGTTAGGGTTAGGGTACGTGATAGGGTGAGGTTAGTTATTAAACCTATCCCACTCTCTAGATACCCCTTAGCACGTAAAGGAATATTATTTGGGGGTCCAGCCATGGAGAAGAGTTTAGACACTAGGAGAAGATAAGGAACACACCCATTATCAAGAAATCACATTAGGATTCTCTTTTTAACCTGTTCCTTAAAACACTAGTGCTTAGGAAATCTATTGGAGGCAGAAGCAGTCAAGGGTAGCTTAGGGTTAGGGTTAGGGTTAGGGTGAGGGTTAGGGTATGGCTTAGGGTACGGGTTCGGGGAGGGGTTCGGGTAGGGCCTAGGGTATGGGTTAGGGTTAGGGTTAGGGTTAGTGTTAGGTTTAGGGCTCGGTTTAGGGTACGGGTTAGGATTAGGGTACGCGTTAGGGTTAGGGTAGGGGTTAGGGTTAGGGTACGCGTTAGGGTGGGTGTAGTTATTAAACCTATCACACTCTCTAGATACCCCTTAGCACGTAAAGGAATATTATTTGGGGGTCCAGCCATGGAGAAGAGTTTAGACACGAGGAGAAGATAAGGAACACACCCATTATCACGAAATCACATTAGGATTCTCTTTTTAACCTGTTCCTTAAAACACTAGTGCTTAGGAAATCTATTGGAGGCAGAAGCAGTCAAGGGTAGCTTAGGGTTAGGGTTAGGGTTAGGGTGAGGGTTAGGGTATGGCTTAGGGTACGGGTTCGGGGAGGGGTTCGGGTAGTGCGTAGGGTATGGGTTAGGATTAGCGTTAGGGTTAGTGTTAGGGTTAGGGCTCGGTTTAGGGTACGGGTTAGGATTAGGGTACGTGTTAGGGTTAGGGTAGGGGTTAGGGTTAGGGTACGCGTTACGGTGGGTGTAGTTATTAAACCTATCACACTCTCTAGATACCCCTTAGCACGTAAAGGAATATTATTTGGGGGTCCAGCCATGGAGAAGAGTTTAGACACGAGGAGAAGATAAGGAACACACCCATTATCAAGAAATCACATTAGGATTCTGTTTTTAACCAGTTCCTTAAAACACTAGTGCTTAGGAAATCTATTGGAGGCAGAAGCCGTCAAGGGTAGCTTAGGGTTAGGGTTAGGGTTAGGGTGAGGGTTAGGGTACGGCTTAGGGTACGGGTTCGGGGAGGGGTTCGGGTAGGGCGTAGGGTATGGGTTAGGGTTAGGGTTAGGGTTAGTGTTAGGTTTAGGGCTCGGTTTAGGGTACGGGTTAGGATTAGGGTACGCGTTAGTGTTAGGGTAGGTGTTAGGGTTAGGGTACGCGATAGGGTGAGGTTAGTTATTAAACCTATCCCACTCTCTAGATACCCGTTAGCACGTAAAGGAATATTATTTGGGGGTCCAGCCATGGAGAAGAGTTTAGACAATAGGAGAAGATAAGGAACACACCCATTATCAAGAAATCACATTAGGATTCTCTTTTTAACCTATTCCTTAAAACACTAGTGCTTAGGAAATCTATTGGAGGCAGAAGCAGTCAAGGGTAGCTTAGGGTTAGGGTTAGGGTTAGGGTTAGGGTTAGGGTGAGGGTTAGGGTATGGCTTAGGGTACGGGTTCGGGGAGGGGTTCGGGTAGGGCGTAGGGTATGGGTTAGGGTTATGGTTAGGGTTAGTGTTAGGGTTAGGGCTCGGTTTAGGGTACGGGTTAGGATTAGGGTACGCGTTAGTGTTAGGGTAGGTGTTAGGGTTAGGGTACGTGATAGGGTGAGGTTAGTTATTAAACCTATCCCACTCTCTAGATACCCCTTAGCACGTAAAGGAATATTATTTGGGGGTCCAGCCATGGAGAAGAGTTTAGACACTAGGAGAAGATAAGGAACACACCATTATCAAGAAATCACATTAGGATTCTCTTTTTAACCTGTTCCTTAAAACACTAGTGCTTAGGAAATCTATTGGAGGCAGAAGCAGTCAAGGGTAGCTTAGGGTTAGGGTTAGGGTTAGGGTGAGGGTTAGGGTATGGCTTAGGGTACGGGTTCGGGGAGGGGTTCGGGTAGGGCCTAGGGTATGGGTTAAGGTTAGGGTTAGGGTTAGTGTTAGGGTTAGGGCTCGGTTTAGGGTACGGGTTAGGATTAGGGTACGCGTTAGGGTTAGGGTAGGGGTTAGGGTTAGGGTACGCGTTAGGGTGGGGGTAGTTATTAAACCTATCACACTCTCTAGATACCCCTTAGCACGTAAAGGAATATTATTTGGGGGTCCAGCCATGGAGAAGAGTTTAGACACGAGGAGAAGATAAGGAACACACCCATTATCAAGAAATCACATTAGGATTCTCTTTTTAACCTGTTCCTTAAAACACTAGTGCTTAGGAAATCTATTGGAGGCAGAAGCAGTCAAGGGTAGCTTAGGGTTAGGGTTAGGGTTAGGGTGAGGGTTAGGGTACGGCTTAGGGTACGGGTTCGGGGAGGGGTTCGGGTAGGGCGTAGGGTATGGGTTAGGGTTAGGGTTAGGGTTAGTGTTAGGGTTAGGGCTCGGTTTAGGTTACGGGTTAGGATTAGGGTACGCGTTAGGGTTAGGGTAGGGGTTAGGGTTAGGGTACGCGTTAGGGTGAGGGTAGTTATTAAACCTATCACACTCTCTAGATACCCCTTAGCACGTAAAGGAATATTATTTGGGGGTCCAGCCATGGAGAAGAGTTTAGACACGAGGAGAAGATAAGGAACACACCCATTATCAAGAAATCACATTAGGATTCTCTTTTTAACCTGTTCCTTAAAACACTAGTGCTTAGGAAATCTATTGGAGGCAGAAGCAGTCAAGAGTAGCTTAGGGTTAGGGTTAGGGTTAGGGTGAGGGCTAGGGTATGGCTTAGGGTACGGATTCGGGGAGGGGTTCGGGTAGGGCATAGGGTATTTGTTAGGGTTAGGGTTAGGGTTAGTGTTAGGGTTAGGGCTCGGTTTAGGTACGGGTTCGGATTAGGGAACACGTTAGGGTTAGTGTAGGGGTTAGGGTTAGGGTACGTGTTAGGGTGAGGGTAGTTATTAAACCTATCACACTCTCTAGATACCCCTTAGCACATAAAGGAATATTATTTGGGGGTCCAGCCATGGAGAAGAGTTTAGACACGAGGAGAAGATAAGGAACACACCCATTATCAAGAAATCACATTAGGATTCTCTTTTTAACCTGTTCCTTAAAACACTAGTGCTTAGGAAATCTATTGGAGGCAGAAGCCGTCAAGGGTAGCTTAGGTTTACGGTTAGGGTTAGGGTGAGGGTTAGGGTTCGGCTTAGGGTACGGGTTCGGGGAGGGGTTCGGGTAGGGCGTAGGGTATGGGTTAGGGTTAGGGTTAGGGCTAGGGTTAGGGTTAGGGCTCGGTTTAGGGTACGGGTTAGGATTAGGGTACGCGTTAGTGTTAGGGTAGGGGTTAGGGTTAGGGTACGCGTTAGGGTGAGGGTAGTTATTAAACCTATCCCACTCTCTAGATACCCCTTAGCACTTAAAGGAATATTATTTGGGGGTCCAGCCATGGAGAAGAGTTTAGACACGAGGAGAATATAAGGAACACACCCATTATCAAGAAATCACATTAGGATTCTCTTTTTAACCTGTTCCTTAAAACACTAGTGCTTAGGAAATCTATTGGAGGCAGAAGCAGTCAAGGGTAGCTTAGGGTTAGGGTTAGGGTTAGGGTGAGGGTTAGGGTATGGCTTAGGGTACGGGTTCGGGGAGGGGTTTGGGTAGGGCGTAGGGTATGGGTTAGGGTTAGGGTTAGGGTTAGTGTTAGGTTTAGGGCCTGGTTTAGGGTACGGGTTAGGATTAGGGTACGCGTTAGTGTTAGGGTAGGTGTTAGGGTTAGGGTACGCGATAGGGTGAGGTTAGTTATTAAACCTATCCCACTCTCTAGATACCCGTTAGCACGTAAAGGAATATTATTTGGGGGTCCAGCCATGGAGAAGAGTTTAGACAATAGGAGAAGATAAGGAACACACCCATTATCAAGAAATCACATTAGGATTCTCTTTTTAACCTGTTCCTTAAAACACTAGTGCTTAGGAAATCTATTGGAGGCAGAAGCCGTCAAGGGTAGCTTAGGGTTAGGGTTAGGGTTAGGGTGAGGGTTAGGGTACGGCTTACGATAAGGGTTCGGGGAGGGGTTCGGGTAGGGCGTAGGGTATGGGTTAGGGTTAGGGTTAGGGCTAGTGTTAGGGTTAGGGCTCGGTTTAGGGTACGGGTTAGGATTAGGGTATGCGTTAGGGTTAGGGTAGGGGTTAGGGTTAGGGTACGCGTTAGGGTGAGGGTAGTTATTAAACCTAACCCACTCTCTAGATACCCCTTAGCACGTAAAGGAATATTATTTGGGGGTCCAGCCATGGAGAAGAGTTTAGACACGAGGAGAAGATAAGGAACACACCCATTATCAAGAAATCACATTAGGATTCTCTTTTTAACCTGTTCCTTAAAACACTAGTGCTTAGGAAATCTATTGGAGGCAGAAGCAGTCAAGGGTAGCTTAGGGTTAGGGTTAGGGTTAGGGTGAGGGTTAGGGTATGGCTTAGGGTACGGGTTCGGGGAGGGGTTCGGGTAGGGCGTAGGGTATGGGTTAGGATTAGCGTTAGGGTTAGTGTTAGGGTTAGAGCTCGGTTTAGGGTACGGGTTAGGATTAGGGTACGTGTTAGGGTTAGGGTAGGGGTTAGGGTTAGGGTACGCGTTAGGGTGGGTGTAGTTATTAAACCTATCACACTCTCTAGATACCCCTTAGCACGTAAAGGAATATTATTTGGGGTCCAGCCATGGAGAAGAGTTTAGACACGAGGAGAAGATAAGGAACACACCCATTATCAAGAAATCACATTAGGATTCTCTTTTTAACCTGTTCCTTAAAACACTAGTGCTTAGGAAATCTATTGGAGGCAGAAGCCGTCAAGGGTAGCTTAGGGTTAGGGTTAGGGTTAGGGTGAGGGTTAGGGTACGGCTTACGATAAGGGTTCGGGGAGGGGTTCGGGTAGGGCGTAGGGTATGGGTTAGGGTTAGGGCTAGTGTTAGGGTTAGGGCTCGGTTTAGGGTACGGGTTAGGATTAGGGTACGCGTTAGTGTTAGGGTAGGTGTTAGGGTTAGGGTACGCGATAGGGTGAGGTTAGTTATTAAACCTATCCCACTCTCTAGATACCCGTTAGCACGTAAAGGAATATTATTTGGGGGTCCAGCCATGGAGAAGAGTTTAGACAATAGGAGAAGATAAAGAACACACCCATTATCAAGAAATCACATTAGGATTCTCTTTTTAACCTGTTCCTTAAAACACTAGTGCTTAGGAAATCTATTGGAGGCAGAAGCAGTCAAGGGTAGCTTAGGGTTAGGGTTAGGGTTAGGGTTAGGGTTAGGGTGAGGGTTAGGGTATGGCTTAGGGTACGGGTTCGGGGAGGGGTTCGGGTAGGGCGTAGGGTATGGGTTAGGGTTATGGTTAGGGTTAGTGTTAGGGTTAGGGCTCGGTTTAGGGTACGGGTTAGGATTAGGGTACGCGTTAGTGTTAGGGTAGGTGTTAGGGTTAGGGTACGTGATAGGGTGAGGTTAGTTATTAAACCTATCCCACTCTCTAGATACCCCTTAGCACGTAAAGGAATATTATTTGGGGGTCCAGCCATGGAGAAGAGTTTAGACATTAGGAGAAGATAAGGAACACACCCATTATCAAGAAATCACATTAGGATTCTCTTTTTAACCTGTTCCTTAAAACACTAGTGCTTAGGAAATCTATTGGAGGCAGAAGCACTCAAGGGTAGCTTAGGGTTAGGGTTAGGGTTAGGGTGAGGGTTAGGGTATGGCTTAGGGTACGGGTTCGGGGAGGGGTTCGGGTAGGGCCTAGGGTATGGGTTAAGGTTAGGGTTAGGGTTAGTGTTAGGGTTAGGGCTCGGTTTAGGGTACGGGTTAGGATTAGGGTACGCGTTAGGGTTAGGGTAGGGGTTAGGGTTAGGGTACGCGTTAGGGTGGGGGTAGTTATTAAACCTATCACACTCTCTAGATACCCCTTAGCACGTAAAGGAATATTATTTGGGGGTCCAGCCATGGAGAAGAGTTTAGACACGAGGAGAAGATAAGGAACACACCCATTATCAAGAAATCACATTAGGATTCTCTTTTTAACCTGTTCCTTAAAACACTAGTGCTTAGGAAATCTATTGGAGGCAGAAGCAGTCAAGGGTAGCTTAGGGTTAGGGTTAGGGTTAGGGTGAGGGTTAGGGTACGGCTTAGGGTACGGGTTCGGGGAGGGGTTCGGGTAGGGCGTAGGGTATGGGTTAGGGTTAGGGTTAGGGCTAGTGTTAGGGTTAGGGCTCGGTTTAGGTTACGGGTTAGGATTAGGGTACGCGTTAGGTTTAGGGTAGGGGTTAGGGTTAGGGTACGCGTTAGGGTGAGGGTAGTTATTAAACCTATCACACTCTCTAGATACCCCTTAGCACGTAAAGGAATATTATTTGGGGGTCCAGCCATGGAGAAGAGTTTAGACACGAGGAGAAGATAAGGAACACACCCATTATCAAGAAATCACATTAGGATTCTCTTTTTAACCTGTTCCTTAAAACACTAGTGCTTAGGAAATCTATTGGAGGCAGAAGCAGTCAAGAGTAGCTTAGGGTTAGGGTTAGGGTTAGGGTGAGGGCTAGGGTATGGCTTAGGGTACGGGTTCGGGGAGGGGTTCGGGTAGGGCATAGGGTATTTGTTAGGGTTAGGGTTAGGGTTAGTGTTAGGGTTAGGGCTCGGTTTAGGGTATGGGTTAGGATAAGTTTACGCGTTAGGGTTAGGGTAGGGGTTAGTGTTAGGGTACGCGTTAGGGTGAGGGTAGTTATTAAACGTATCCCACTCTCTAGATACCCCTTAGCACGTAAAGGAATATTATTTGGGGGTCCAGCCATGGAGAAGAGTTTAGACACTAGGAGAAGATAAGGAACACACCCATTATCACGAAATCACATTAGGATTCTCTTTTTAACCTGTTCCTTAAAACACTAGTGCTTAGGAAATCTATTGGAGGCAGAAGCGGTCAAGGGAAGCTTAGGTTTAGGGTTTGGGTTAGGGTGAGGGCTAGGGTATGGCTTAGGGTACGGGTTCGGGGAGGGGTTCGGGTAGGGCGTAGGGTATGGGTTAGGGTTAGGGTTAGGGTTAGTGTTAGGATTAGGGCTCGGTTTAGGGTACGGGTTAGTATTAGGGTACGCGTTAGGGTTAGGGAAGGGGTTAGGGTTAGGGTACGCGATAGGGTGAGGGTAGTTATTAAACCTATCACACTCTCTAGATACCCCTTAGCACATAAAGGAATATTATTTGGGGGTCCATCCATGGAGAAGAGTTTAGACACGAGGAGAAGATAAGGAACACACCCATTATCAAGAAATCACATTAGGATTCTCTTTTTAACATGTTCCTTAAAACACTAGTGCTTAGGAAATCTATTGGAGGCAGAAGCCGTCAAGGGTAGCTTAGGGTTAGGGTTAGGGTTAGGGTGAGGGTTAGGGTACGGCTTAGGGCACGGGTTCGGGGAGGGGTTCGGGTAGGGCGTAGGGTATGGGTTAGGGTTATGGTTAGGGTTAGTGTTAGGGTTAGGGCTCGGTTTAGGGTACGGGTTAGGATTAGGGTACGCGTTAGTGTTAGGGTAGGTGTTAGGGTTAGGGTACGCGATAGGGTGAGGTTAGTTATTAAACCTATCCCACTCTCTAGATACCCCTTAGCACGTAAAGGAATATTATTTGGGGGTCCAGCCATGGAGAAGAGTTTAGACACTAGGAGAAGATAAGGAACACACCCATTATCAAGAAATCACATTAGGATTCTCTTTTTAACCTGTTCCTTAAAACACTAGTGCTTAGGAAATCTATTGGAGGCAGAAGCAGTCAAGGGTAGCTTAGGGTTAGGGTTAGGGTTAGGGTGAGGGTTAGGGTATGGCTTAGGGTACGGGTTCGGGGAGGGGTTCGGGTAGGGCGTAGGGTATGGGTTAAGGTTAGGGTTAGGGTTAGTGTTAGGGTTAGGGCTCGGTTTAGGGTACGGGTTAGGATTAGGGTACGCGTTAGGGTTAGGGTAGGGGTTAGGGTTAGGGTACGCGTTAGGGTTGGGGTAGTTATTAAACCTATCACACTCTCTAGATACCCCTTAGCACGTAAAGGAATATTATTTGGGGGTCCAGCCATGGAGAAGAGTTTAGACACGAGGAGAAGATAAGGAACACACCCATTATCAAGAAATCACATTAGGATTCTCTTTTTAACCTGTTCCTTAAAACACTAGTGCTTAGGAAATATATTGGAGGCAGAAGCAGTCAAGGGTAGCTTAGGGTTAGGGTTAGGGTTAGGGTGAGGGTTAGGGTACGGCTTAGGGTACGGGTTCGGGGAGGGGTTCGGGTAGGGCGTAGGGTATGGGTTAGGGTTAGGGTTAGGGCTAGTGTTAGGGTTAGGGCTCGGTTTAGGGTACGGGTTAGGATTAGGGTACGCGTTAGGGTTAGGGTAGGGGTTAGGGTTAGGGTACGCGTTAGGGTGAGGGTAGTTATTAAACCTATCACACTCTCTAGATACCCCTTAGCACGTAAAGGAATATTATTTGGGGGTCCAGCCATGGAGAAGAGTTTAGACACGAGGAGAAGATAAGGAACACACCCATTATCAAGAAATCACATTAGGATTCTCTTTTTAACCTGTTCCTTAAAACACTAGTGCTTAGGAAATCTATTGGAGGCAGAAGCAGTCAAGGGTAGCTTAGGGTTAGGGTTAGGGTTAGGGTGAGGGTTAGGGTATGGCTTAGGGTACGGGTTCGGGGAGGGGTTCGGGTAGGGCGTAGGGTATGGGTTAGGATTAGCGTTAGGGTTAGTGTTAGGGTTAAGGCTCGGTTTAGGGTACGGGTTAGGATTAGGGTACGTGTTAGGGTTAGGGTAGGGGTTAGGGTTAGGGTACGCGTTAGGTTGGGTGTAGTTATTAAACCTATCACACTCTCTAGATACCCCTTAGCACGTAAAGGAATATTATTTGGGGGTCCAGCCATGGAGAAGAGTTTAGACACGAGGAGAAGATAAGGAACACACCCATTATCAAGAAATCACATTAGGATTGTCTTTTTAACCAGTTCCTTAAAACACTAGTGCTTAGGAAATCTATTGGAGGCAGAAGCCGTCAAGGGTAGCTTAGGGTTAGGGTTAGGGTTAGGGTGAGGGTTAGGGTACGGCTTACGATAAGGGTTCGGGGAGGGGTTCGGGTAGGGCGTAGGGTATGGGTTAGGGTTAGGGCTAGTGTTAGGGTTAGGGCTCGGTTTAGGGTACGGGTTAGGATTAGGGTACGCGTTAGTGTTAGGGTAGGTGTTAGGGTTAGGGTACGCGATAGGGTGAGGTTAGTTATTAAACCTATCCCACTCTCTAGATACCCGTTAGCACGTAAAGGAATATTATTTGGGGGTCCAGCCATGGAGAAGAGTTTAGACAATAGGAGAAGATAAGGAACACACCCATTATCAAGAAATCACATTAGGATTCTCTTTTTAACCTGTTCCTTAAAACACTAGTGCTTAGGAAATCTATTGGAGGCAGAAGCAGTCAAGGGTAGCTTAGGGTTAGGGTTAGGGTTAGGGTTAGGGTTAGGGTGAGGGTTAGGGTATGGCTTAGGGTACGGGTTCGGGGAGGGGTTCGGGTACGGCGTAGGGTATGGGTTAGGGTTATGGTTAGGGTTAGTGTTAGGGTTAGGGCTCGGTTTAGGGTACGGGTTAGGATTAGGGTACGCGTTAGTGTTAGGGTAGGTGTTAGGGTTAGGGTACGTGATAGGGTGAGGTTAGTTATTAAACCTATCCCACTCTCTAGATACCCCTTAGCACGTAAAGGAATATTATTTGGGGGTCCAGCCATGGAGAAGAGTTTAGACACTAGGAGAAGATAAGGAACACACCCATTATCAAGAAATCACATTAGGATTCTCTTTTTAACCTGTTCCTTAAAACACTAGTGCTTAGGAAATCTATTGGAGGCAGAAGCCGTCAAGGGTAGCTTAGGGTTAGGGTTAGGGTTAGGGTGAGGGTTAGGGTACGGCTTAGGGTACGGGTTCGGGGAGGGGTTCGGGTAGGGCCTAGGGTATGGGTTAGGGTTAGGGTTAGGGTTAGTGTTAGGGTTAGGGCTCGGTTTAGGGTACGGGTTAGGATTAGGGTACGCGTTAGGGTTAGGGTAGGGGTTAGGGTTAGGGTACGCGATAGGGTGAGGTTAGTTATTAAACCTATCCCACTCTCTAGATACCCCTTAGCACGTAAAGGAATATTATTTGGGGGTCCAGCCATGGAGAAGAGTTTAGACACGAGGAGAAGATAAGGAACACACCCATTATCAAGAAATCACATTAGGATTCTCTTTTTAACCTGTTCCTTAAAACACTAGTGCTTAGGAAATCTATTGGAGGCAGAAGCAGTCAAGGGTAGCTTAGGGTTAGGGTTAGGGTTAGGGTGAGGGTTAGGGTATGGCTTAGGGTACGGGTTCGGGGAGGGGTTCGGGTAGGGCGTAGGGTATGGGTTAAGGTTAGGGTTAGGGTTAGTGTTAGGGTTAGGGCTCGGTTTAGGGTACAGGTTAGGATTAGGGTACGCGTTAGGGTTAGGGTAGGGGTTAGGGTTAGGGTACGCGTTAGGGTTGGGGTAGTTATTAAACCTATCACACTCTCTAGATACCCCTTAGCACGTAAAGGAATATTATTTGGGGGTCCAGCCATGGAGAAGAGTTTAGACACGAGGAGAAGATAAGGAACACACCCATTATCAAGAAATCACATTAGGATTCTCTTTTTAACCTGTTCCTTAAAACACTAGTGCTTAGGAAATATATTGGAGGCAGAAGCAGTCAAGGGTAGCTTAGGGTTAGGGTTAGGGTTAGGGTGAGGGTTAGGGTACGGCTTAGGGTACGGGTTCGGGGAGGGGTTCGGGTAGGGCGTAGGGTATGGGTTAGGGTTAGGGTTAGGGCTAGTGTTAGGGTTAGGGCTCGGTTTAGGGTACGGGTTAGGATTAGGGTACGCGTTAGGGTTAGGGTAGGGGTTAGGGTTAGGGTACGCGTTAGGGTGAGGGTAGTTATTAAACCTATCACACTCTCTAGATACCCCTTAGCACGTAAAGGAATATTATTTGGGGGTCCAGCCATGGAGAAGAGTTTAGACACGAGGAGAAGATAAGGAACACACCCATTATCAAGAAATCACATTAGGATTCTCTTTTTAACCTGTTCCTTAAAACACTAGTGCTTAGGAAATCTATTGGAGGCAGAAGCAGTCAAGAGTAGCTTAGGGTTAGGGTTAGGGTTAGGGTGAGGGCTAGGGTATGGCTTAGGGTACGGGTTCGGGGAGGGGTTCGGGTAGGGCGTAGGGTATGGGTTAGGGTTAGGGCTAGTGTTAGGGTTAGGGCTCGGTTTAGGGTACGGGTTAGGATTAGGGTACGCGTTAGTGTTAGGGTAGGTGTTAGGGTTAGGGTACGCGATAGGGTGAGGTTAGTTATTAAACCTATCCCACTCTCTAGATACCCGTTAGCACGTAAAGGAATATTATTTGGGGGTCCAGCCATGGAGAAGAGTTTAGACAATAGGAGAAGATAAGGAACACACCCATTATCAAGAAATCACATTAGGATTCTCTTTTTAACCTGTTCCTTAAAACACTAGTGCTTAGGAAATCTATTGGAGGCAGAAGCAGTCAAGGGTAGCTTAGGGTTAGGGTTAGGGTTAGGGTTAGGGTTAGGGTGAGGGTTAGGGTATGGCTTAGGGTACGGGTTCGGGGAGGGGTTCGGGTAGGGCGTAGGGTATGGGTTAGGGTTATGGTTAGGGTTAGTGTTAGGGTTAGGGCTCGGTTTAGGGTACGGGTTAGGATTAGGGTACGCGTTAGTGTTAGGGTAGGTGTTAGGGTTAGGGTACGTGATAGGGTGAGGTTAGTTATTAAACCTATCCCACTCTCTAGATACCCCTTAGCACGTAAAGGAATATTATTTGGGGGTCCAGCCATGGAGAAGAGTTTAGACACTAGGAGAAGATAAGGAACACACCCATTATCAAGAAATCACATTAGGATTCTCTTTTTAACCTGTTCCTTAAAACACTAGTGCTTAGGAAATCTATTGGAGGCAGAAGCAGTCAAGGGTAGCTTAGGGTTAGGGTTAGGGTTAGGGTGAGGGTTAGGGTATGGCTTAGGGTACGGGTTCGGGGAGGGGTTCGGGTAGTGCTTAGGGTATGGGTTAGGATTAGCGTTAGGGTTAGTGTTAGGGTTAGGGCTCGGTTTAGGGTACGGGTTAGGATTAGGGTACGTGTTAGGGTTAGGGTAGGGGTTAGGGTTAGGGTACGCGTTAGGGTGGGTGTAGTTATTAAACCTATCACACTCTCTAGATACCCCTTAGCACGTAAAGGAATATTATTTGGGGGTCCAGCCATGGAGAAGAGTTTAGACACGAGGAGAAGATAAGGAACACACCCATTATCAAGAAATCACATTAGGATTCTGTTTTTAACCAGTTCCTTAAAACACTAGTGCTTAGGAAATCTATTGGAGGCAGAAGCCGTCAAGGGTAGCTTAGGGTTAGGGTTAGGGTTAGGGTGAGGGTTAGGGTACGGCTTAGGGTACGGGTTCGGGGAGGGGTTCGGGTAGGGCGTAGGGTATGGGTTAGGGTTAGTGTTAGGTTTAGGGCTCGGTTTAGGGTACGGGTTAGGATTAGGGTACGCGTTAGTGTTAGGGTAGGTGTTAGGGTTAGGGTACGCGACAGGGTGAGGTTAGTTATTAAACCTATCCCACTCTCTAGATACCCGTTAGCACGTAAAGGAATATTATTTGGGGGTCCAGCCATGGAGAAGAGTTTAGACAATAGGAGAAGATAAGGAACACACCCATTATCAAGAAATCACATTAGGATTCTCTTTTTAACCTGTTCCTTAAAACACTAGTGCTTAGGAAATCTATTGGAGGCAGAAGCAGTCAAGGGTAGCTTAGGGTTAGGGTTAGGGTTAGGGTGAGGGTTAGGGTATGGCTTAGGGTACGGGTTCGGGGAGGGGTTCGGGTAGGGCCTAGGGTATGGGTTAAGGTTAGGGTTAGGGTTAGTGTTAGGGTTAGGGCTCGGTTTAGGGTACGGGTTAGGATTAGGGTACGCGTTAGGGTTAGGGTAGGGGTTAGGGTTAGGGTACGCGTTAGGGTGGGGGTAGTTATTAAACCTATCACACTCTCTAGTTACCCCTTAGCACGTAAATGAATATTATTTGGGGGTACAGCCATGGAGAAGAGTTTAGACACGAGGAGAAGATAAGGAACACACCCATTATCATGAAATCACATTAGGATTCTCTTTTTAACCTGTTCCTTAAAACACTAGTGCTTAGGAAATCTATTGGAGGCAGAAGCAGTCAAGGGTAGCTTAGGGTTAGGGTTAGGGTTAGGGTGAGGGTTAGGGTACGGCTTAGGGTACGGGTTCGGGGAGGGGTTCGGGTAGGGCGTAGGGTATGGGTTAGGGTTAGGGTTAGGGCTAGTGTTAGGGTTAGGGCTCGGTTTAGGGTACGGGTTAGGATTAGGGTACGCGTTAGGGTTAGGGTAGGGGTTAGGGTTAGGGTACGCGTTAGGGTGAGGGTAGTTATTAAACCTATCACACTCTCTAGATACCCCTTAGCACGTAAAGGAATATTATTTGGGGGTCCAGCCATGGAGAAGAGTTTAGACACGAGGAGAAGATAAGGAACACACCCATTATCAAGAAATCACATTAGGATTCTCTTTTTAACCTGTTCCTTAAAACACTAGTGCTTAGGAAATCTATTGGAGGCAGAAGCAGTCAAGAGTAGCTTAGGGTTAGGGTTAGGGTTAGGGTGAGGGCTAGGGTATGGCTTAGGGTACGGGTTCGGGGAGGGGTTCGGGTAGGGCATAGGGTATTTTTTAGGGTTAGGGTTAGGGTTAGTGTTAGGGTTAGGGCTCGGTTTAGGTACGGGTTCGGATTAGGGAACACGTTAGGGTTAGTGTAGGGGTTAGGGTTAGGGTACGTTTTAGGGTGAGGGTAGTTATTAAACCTATCACACTCTCTAGATACCCCTTAGCACATAAAGGAATATTATTTGGGGGTCCAGCCATGGAGAAGAGTTTAGACACGAGGAGAAGATAAGGAACACACCCATTATCAAGAAATCACATTAGGATTCTCTTTTTAACCTGTTCCTTAAAACACTAGTGCTTAGGAAATCTATTGGAGGCAGAAGCCGTCAAGGGTAGCTTAGGTTTAGGGTTAGGGTTAGGGTGAGGGTTAGGGTTCGGCTTAGGGTACGGGGTTCGGGGAGGGGTTCGGGTAGGGCGTAGGGTATGGGTTAGGGTTAGGGTTAGGGCTAGGGTTAGGGTTAGGGCTCGGTTTAGGGTACGGGTTAGGATTAGGGTACGCGTTAGTGTTAGGGTAGGGGTTAGGGTTAGGGTACGCGTTAGGGTGAGGGTAGTTATTAAACCTATCCCACTCTCTAGATACCCCTTAGCACTTAAAGGAATATTATTTGGGGGTCCAGCCATGGAGAAGAGTTTAGACACGAGGAGAATATAAGGAACACACCCATTATCAAGAAATCACATTAGGATTCTCTTTTTAACCTGTTCCTTAAAACACTAGTGCTTAGGAAATCTACTGGAGGCAGAAGCAGTCAAGGGTAGCTTAGGGTTAGGGTTAGGGTTAGGGTGAGGGTTAGGGTATGGCTTAGGGTACGGGTTCGGGGAGGGGTTCGGGTAGGGCGTAGGGTATGGGTTAGGGTTAGGGTTAGGGTTAGTGTTAGGTTTAGGGCCTGGTTTAGGGTACGGGTTAGGATTAGGGTACGCGTTAGTGTTAGGGTAGGTGTTAGGGTTAGGGTACGCGATAGGGTGAGGTTAGTTATTAAACCTATCCCACTCTCTAGATACCGTTAGCACGTAAAGGAATATTATTTGGGGGTCCAGCCATGGAGAAGAGTTTAGACAATAGGAGAAGATAAGGAACACACCCATTATCAAGAAATCACATTAGGATTCTCTTTTTAACCTGTTCCTTAAAACACTAGTGCTTAGGAAATCTATTGGAGGCAGAAGCCGTCAAGGGTAGCTTAGGGTAAGGGTTAGGGTTAGGGTGAGGGTTAGGGTATGGCTTAGGGTACGGGTTCGGGGAGGGGTTCGGGTAGGGCCTAGGGTATGGGTTAAGGTTAGGGTTAGGGTTAGTGTTAGGGTTAGGGCTCGGTTTAGGGTACGGGTTAGGATTAGGGTACGCGTTAGGGTTAGGGTAGGGGTTAGGGTTAGGGTACGCGTTAGGGTGGGGGTAGTTATTAAACCTATCACACTCTCTAGTTACCCCTTAGCACGTAAAGGAATATTATTTGGGGGTACAGCCATGGAGAAGAGTTTAGACACGAGGAGAAGATAAGGAACACACCCATTATCATGAAATCACATTAGGATTCTCTTTTTAACCTGTTCCTTAAAACACTAGTGCTTAGGAAATCTATTGGAGGCAGAAGCAGTCAAGGGTAGCTTAGGGTTAGGGTTAGGGTTAGGGTGAGGGTTAGGGTACGGCTTAGGGTACGGGTTCGGGGAGGGGTTCGGGTAGGGCGTAGGGTATGGGTTAGGGTTAGGGTTAGGGCTAGTGTTAGGGTTAGGGCTCGGTTTAGGGTACGGGTTAGGATTAGGGTACGCGTTAGGGTTAGGGTAGGGGTTAGGGTTAGGGTACGCGTTAGGGTGAGGGTAGTTATTAAACCTATCACACTCTCTAGATACCCCTTAGCACGTAAAGGAATATTATTTGGGGGTCCAGCCATGGAGAAGAGTTTAGACACGAGGAGAAGATAAGGAACACACCCATTATCAAGAAATCACATTAGGATTCTCTTTTTAACCTGTTCCTTAAAACACTAGTGCTTAGGAAATCTATTGGAGGCAGAAGCAGTCAAGAGTAGCTTAGGGTTAGGGTTAGGGTTAGGGTGAGGGCTAGGGTATGGCTTAGGGTACGGGTTCGGGGAGGGGTTCGGGTAGGGCATAGGGTATTTTTTAGGGTTAGGGTTAGGGTTAGTGTTAGGGTTAGGGCTCGGTTTAGGTACGGGTTCGGATTAGGGAACACGTTAGGGTTAGTGTAGGGGTTAGGGTTAGGGTACGTTTTAGGGTGAGGGTAGTTATTAAACCTATCACACTCTCTAGATACCCCTTAGCACATAAAGGAATATTATTTGGGGGTCCAGCCATGGAGAAGAGTTTAGACACGAGGAGAAGATAAGGAACACACCCATTATCAAGAAATCACATTAGGATTCTCTTTTTAACCTGTTCCTTAAAACACTAGTGCTTAGGAAATCTATTGGAGGCAGAAGCCGTCAAGGGTAGCTTAGGTTTAGGGTTAGGGTTAGGGTGAGGGTTAGGGTTCGGCTTAGGGTACGGGGTTCGGGGAGGGGTTCGGGTAGGGCGTAGGGTATGGGTTAGGGTTAGGGTTAGGGCTAGGGTTAGGGTTAGGGCTCGGTTTAGGGTACGGGTTAGGATTAGGGTACGCGTTAGTGTTAGGGTAGGGGTTAGGGTTAGGGTACGCGTTAGGGTGAGGGTAGTTATTAAACCTATCCCACTCTCTAGATACCCCTTAGCACTTAAAGGAATATTATTTGGGGGGTCCAGCCATGGAGAAGAGTTTAGACACGAGGAGAATATAAGGAACACACCCATTATCAAGAAATCACATTAGGATTCTCTTTTTAACCTGTTCCTTAAAACACTAGTGCTTAGGAAATCTACTGGAGGCAGAAGCAGTCAAGGGTAGCTTAGGGTTAGGGTTAGGGTTAGGGTGAGGGTTAGGGTATGGCTTAGGGTACGGGTTCGGGGAGGGGTTCGGGTAGGGCGTAGGGTATGGGTTAGGGTTAGGGTTAGGGTTAGTGTTAGGTTTAGGGCCTGGTTTAGGGTACGGGTTAGGATTAGGGTACGCGTTAGTGTTAGGGTAGGTGTTAGGGTTAGGGTACGCGATAGGGTGAGGTTAGTTATTAAACCTATCCCACTCTCTAGATACCCGTTAGCACGTAAAGGAATATTATTTGGGGGTCCAGCCATGGAGAAGAGTTTAGACAATAGGAGAAGATAAGGAACACACCCATTATCAAGAAATCACATTAGGATTCTCTTTTTAACCTGTTCCTTAAAACACTAGTGCTTAGGAAATCTATTGGAGGCAGAAGCCGTCAAGGGTAGCTTAGGGTAAGGGTTAGGGTTAGGGTGAGGGTTAGGGTACGGCTTACGATAAGGGTTCGGTGAGGGGTTCGGGTAGGGCGTAGGGTATGGGTTAGGGTTAGGGTTAGGGCTAGTGTTAGGGTTAGGGCTCGGTTTAGGGTACGGGTTAGGATTAGGGTATGCGTTAGGGTTAGGGTAGGGGTTAGGGTTAGGGTACGCATTAGGGTGAGGGTAGTTATTAAACCTATCCCACTCTCTAGATACCCCTTAGCACGTAAAGGAATATTATTTGGGGGTCCAGCCATGGAGAAGAGTTTAGACACGAGGAGAAGATAAGGAACACACCCATTATCAATAAATCACATTAGAATTCTCTTTTTAACCTGTTCCTTAAATCACTAGTGCTTAGGAAATCTTTTGGAGGCAGAAGCCGTCAAGGGTAGCTTAGGGTTAGGGTTAGGGTTAGGGTGAGGGTTAGGGTACGGCTTAGGGTACGGGTTCGGGGAGGGGTTCGGGTAGGGCGTAGGGTATGGGTTAGGGTTAGGGTTAGAGTTAGTGTTAGGGTTAGGGCTCGGTTTAGGGTATGGGTTAGGATAAGTTTACGCGTTAGGGTTAGGGTAGGGGTTAGTGTTAGGGTACGCGTTAGGGTGAGGGTAGTTATTAAACCTATCCCACTCTCTAGATACCCCTTAGCACGTAAAGGAATATTATTTGGGGGTCCAGCCATGGAGAAGAGTTTAGACACTAGGAGAAGATAAGGAACACACCCATTATCACGAAATCACATTAGGATTCTCTTTTTAACCTGTTCCTTAAAACACTAGTGCTTAGGAAATCTATTGGAGGCAGAAGCAGTCAAGGGTAGCTTAGGTTTAGGGTTTGGGTTAGGGTGAGGGCTAGGGTATGGCTTAGGGTACGGGTTCGGGGAGGGGTTCGGGTAGGGCGTAGGGTATGGGTTAGGGTTAGGGTTAGGGTTAGTGTTAGGATTAGGGCTCGGTTTAGGGTACGGGTTAGTATTAGGGTACGCGTTAGGGTTAGGGTAGGGGTTAGGGTTAGGGTACGCGATAGGGTGAGGGTAGTTATTAAACCTATCACACTCTCTAGATACCCCTTAGCACATAAAGGAATATTATTTGGGGGTCCATCCATGGAGAAGAGTTTAGACACGAGGAGAAGATAAGGAACACACCCATTATCAAGAAATCACATTAGGATTCTCTTTTTAACATGTTCCTTAAAACACTAGTGCTTAGGAAATCTATTGGAGGCAGAAGCCGTCAAGGGTAGCTTAGGGTTAGGGTTAGGGTTAGGGTGAGGGTTAGGGTACGGCTTAGGGCACGGGTTCGGGGAGGGGTTCGGGTAGGGCGTAGGGTATGGGTTAGGGTTATGGTTAGGGTTAGGGCTCGGTTTAGGGTACGGGTTAGGATTAGGGTACGCGTTAGTGTTAGGGTAGGTGTTAGGGTTAGGGTACGCGATAGGGTGAGGTTAGTTATTAAACCTATCCCACTCTCTAGATACCCCTTAGCACGTAAAGGAATATTATTTGGGGGTCCAGCCATGGAGAAGAGTTTAGACACTAGGAGAAGATAAGGAACACACCCATTATCAAGAAATCACATTAGGATTCTCTTTTTAACCTGTTCCTTAAAACACTAGTGCTTAGGAAATCTATTGGAGGCAGAAGCAGTCAAGGGTAGCTTAGGGTTAGGGTTAGGGTTAGGGTGAGGGTTAGGGTATGGCTTAGGGTACGGGTTCGGGGAGGGGTTCGGGTAGGGCGTAGGGTATGGGTTAAGGTTAGGGTTAGGGTTAGTGTTAGGGTTAGGGCTCGGTTTAGGGTACGGGTTAGGATTAGGGTACGCGTTAGGGTTAGGGTAGGGGTTAGGGTTAGGGTACGCGTTAGGGTTGGGGTAGTTATTAAACCTATCACACTCTCTAGATACCCCTTAGCACGTAAAGGAATATTATTTGGGGGTCCAGCCATGGAGAAGAGTTTAGACACGAGGAGAAGATAAGGAACACACCCATTATCAAGAAATCACATTAGGATTCTCTTTTTAACCTGTTCCTTAAAACACTAGTGCTTAGGAAATATATTGGAGGCAGAAGCAGTCAAGGGTAGCTTAGGGTTAGGGTTAGGGTTAGGGTGAGGGTTAGGGTACGGCTTAGGGTACGGGTTCGGGGAGGGGTTCGGGTAGGGCGTAGGGTATGGGTTAGGGTTAGGGTTAGGGCTAGTGTTAGGGTTAGGGCTCGGTTTAGGGTACGGGTTAGGATTAGGGTACGCGTTAGGGTTAGGGTAGGGGTTAGGGTTAGGGTACGCGTTAGGGTGAGGGTAGTTATTAAACCTATCACACTCTCTAGATACCCCTTAGCACGTAAAGGAATATTATTTGGGGGTCCAGCCATGGAGAAGAGTTTAGACACGAGGAGAAGATAAGGAACACACCCATTATCAAGAAATCACATTAGGATTCTCTTTTTAACCTGTTCCTTAAAACACTAGTGCTTAGGAAATCTATTGGAGGCAGAAGCAGTCAAGAGTAGCTTAGGGTTAGGGTTAGGGTTAGGGTGAGGGCTAGGGTATGGCTTAGGGTACGGGTTCGGGGAGGGGTTTGGGTAGGGCATAGGGTATGGTTTAGGGTTAGGGTTAGGGTTAGTGTTAGGGTTAGGGCTCGGTTTAGGTACGGGTTAGGATTAGGGAACACGTTAGGGTTAGGGTAGGGGTTAGGGTTAGGGTACGTGTTAGGGTGAGGGTAGTTATTAAACCTATCACACTCTCTAGATACCCCTTAGCACATAAAGGAATATTATTTGGGAGTCCAGCCATGGAGAAGAGTTTAGACACGAGGAGAAGATAAGGAACACACCCATTATCAAGAAATCACATTAGGATTCTCTTTTTAACCTGTTCCTTAAAACACTAGTGCTTAGGAAATCTATTGGAGGCAGAAGCCGTCAAGGGTAACTTAGGTTTAGGGTTAGGGTTAGGGTGAGGGTTAGGGTACGGCTTAGGGTACGGGTTCGGGGAGGGGTTCGGGTAGGGCGTAGGGTATGGGTTAGGGTTAGGGTTAGGACTAGGGTTAGGGTTAGGGCTCGGTTTAGGGTACGGGTTAGGATTAGGGTACGCGTTAGTGTTAGGGTAGGGGTTAGGGTTAGGGTACGCGTTAGGGTGAGGGTAGTTATTAAACCTATCCCACTCTCTAGATACCCCTTAGCACTTAAAGGAATATTATTTGGGGGTCCAGCCATGGAGAAGAGTTTAGACAATAGGAGAAGATAAGGAACACACCCATTATCAAGAAATCACATTAGGATTCTCTTTTTAACCTGTTCCTTAAAACACTAGTGCTTAGGAAATCTATTGGAGGCAGAAGCAGTCAAGGGTAGCTTAGGGTTAGGGTTAGGGTTAGGGTGAGGGTTAGGGTATGGCTTAGGGTACGGGTTCGGGGAGGGGTTCGGGTAGGGCGTAGGGTATGGGTTAGGATTAGCGTTAGGGTTAGTGTTAGGGTTAGGGCTCGGTTTAGGGTACGGGTTAGGATTAGGGTACGTGTTAGGGTTAGGGTAGGGGTTAGGGTTAGGGTACGCGTTAGGGTGAGGGTAGTTATTAAACCTATCACACTCTCTAGATACCCCTTAGCACGTAAAGGAATATTATTTGGGGGTCCAGCCATGGAGAAGAGTTTAGACACGAGGAGAAGATAAGAAACACACCCATTATCAAGAAATCACATTAGGATTGTCTTTTTAACCAGTTCCTTAAAACACTAGTGCTTAGGAAATCTATTGGAGGCAGAAGCCGTCAAGGGTAGCTTAGGGTTAGGGTTAGGGTTAGGGTCAGGGTTAGGGTACGGCTTACGATAAGGGTTCGGGGAGGGGTTCGGGTAGGGCGTAGGGTATGGGTTAGGGTTAGGGCTAGTGTTAGGGTTAGGGCTCGGTTTAGGGTACGGGTTAGGATTAAGGTATGCGTTAGGGTTAGGGTAGGCGTTAGGGTTAGGGTACGCGTTAGGGTGAGGGTAGTTATTAAACCTATCCCACTCTCTAGATACCCCTTAGCACGAAAAGGAATATTATTTGGGGGTCCAGCCATGGAGAAGAGTTTAGACACGAGGAGAAGATAAGGAACACACCCATTATCAATAAATCACATTAGAATTCTCTTTTTAACCTGTTCCTTAAAACACTAGTGCTTAGGAAATCTATTGGAGGCAGAAGCAGTCAAGGGTAGCTTAGGTTTAGGGTTTGGGTTAGGGTGAGGGCTAGGGTATGGCTTAGGGTACGGGTTCGGGGAGGGGTTCGGGTAGGGCGTAGGGTATGGGTTAGGGTTAGGGTTAGGGTTAGTGTTAGGATTAGGGCTCGGTTTAGGGTACGGGTTAGGATTAGGGTACGCGTTAGGGTTAGGGTAGGGGTTAGGGTTAGGGTACGCGATAGGGTGAGGGTAGTTATTAAACCTATCACACTCTCTAGATACCCCTTAGCACATAAAGGAATATTATTTGGGGGTCCATCCATGGAGAAGAGTTTAGACACGAGGAGAAGATAAGGAACACAGCCATTATCAAGAAATCACATTAGGATTCTCTTTTTAACATGTTCCTTAAAACACTAGTGCTTAGGAAATCTATTGGAGGCAGAAGCCGTCAAGGGTAGCTTAGGGTTAGGGTTAGGGTTAGGGTGAGGGTTAGGGTATGGCTTAGGGCACGGGTTCGGGGAGGGGTTCGGGTAGGGCGTAGGGTATGGGTTAGGGTTAGGGTTAGGGTTAGTGTTAGGGTTAGGGCTCGGTTTAGGGTACGGGTTAGGATTAGGGTACGTGTTAGGGTTAGTGTACGCGTTAGGGTGAGGGTAGTTATTAAACCTATTCCACTCTCTAGATACCCCTTAGCACGTACAGGAATATTATTGGGGGTCCAGCCATGGAGAAGAGTTTAGACACTAGGAGAAGATAAGGAACACACCCATTATCACGAAATCACATTAGGATTCTCTTTTTAACCTGTTCCTTAAAACACTAGTGCTTAGGAAATCTATTGGAGGCAGAAGCAGTCAAGGGTAGCTTAGGGTTAGGGTTAGGGTTAGGGTGAGGGTTAGGGTATGGCTTAGGGTACGGGTTCGGGGAGGGGTTCGGGTAGTGCGTAGGGTATGGGGTAGGATTAGCGTTAGGGTTAGTGTTAGGGTTAGGGCTCGGTTTAGGGTACGGGTTAGGATTAGGGTACGTGTTAGGGTTAGGGTAGGGGTTAGGGTTAGGGTACGCGTTAGGGTGGGTGTAGTTATTAAACCTATCACACTCTCTAGATACCCCTTAGCACGTAAAGGAATATTATTTGGGGGTCCAGCCATGGAGAAGAGTTTAGACACGAGGAGAAGATAAGGAACACACCCATTATCAAGAAATCACATTAGGATTCTGTTTTTAACCAGTTCCTTAAAACACTAGTGCTTAGGAAATCTATTGGAGGCAGAAGCCGTCAAGGGTAGCTTAGGGTTAGGGTTAGGGTTAGGGTGAGGGTTAGGGTACGGCTTAGGGTACGGGTTCGGGGAGGGGTTCGGGTAGGGCGTAGGGTATGGGTTAGGGTTAGGGTTAGGGTTAGTGTTAGGTTTAGGGCTCGGTTTAGGGTACGGGTTAGGATTAGGGTACGCGTTAGTGTTAGGGTAGGTGTTAGGGTTAGGGTACGCGATAGGGTGAGGTTAGTTATTAAACCTATCGCACTCTCTAGATACCCGTTAGCACGTAAAGGAATATTATTTGGGGGTCCAGCCATGGAGAAGAGTTTAGACAATAGGAGAAGATAAGGAACACACCCATTATCAAGAAATCACATTAGGATTCTCTTTTTAACCTGTTCCTTAAAACACTAGTGCTTAGGAAATCTATTGGAGGCAGAAGCAGTCAAGGGTAGCTTAGGGTTAGGGTTAGGGTTAGGGTTAGGGTTAGGGTGAGGGTTAGGGTATGGCTTAGGGTACGGGTTCGGGGAGGGGTTCGGGTAGGGCGTAGGGTATGGGTTAGGGTTATGGTTAGGGTTAGTGTTAGGGTTAGGGCTCGGTTTAGGGTACGGGTTAGGATTAGGGTACGCGTTAGTGTTAGGGTAGGTGTTAGGGTTAGGGTACGTGATAGGGTGAGGTTAGTTATTAAACCTATCCCACTCTCTAGATACCCCTTAGCACGTAAAGGAATATTATTTGGGGGTCCAGCCATGGAGAAGAGTTTAGACACTAGGAGAAGATAAGGAACACACCCATTATCAAGAAATCACATTAGGATTCTCTTTTTAACCTGTTCCTTAAAACACTAGTGCTTAGGAAATCTATTGGAGGCAGAAGCAGTCAAGGGTAGCTTAGGGTTAGGGTTAGGGTTAGGGTGAGGGTTAGGGTATGGCTTAGGGTACGGGTTCGGGGAGGGGTTCGGGTAGGGCCTAGGGTATGGGTTAGGGTTAGGGTTAGGGTTAGTGTTAGGGTTAGGGCTCGGTTTAGGGTACGGGTTAGGATTAGGGTACGCGTTAGGGTTAGGGTAGGGGTTAGGTTTAGGGTACGCGTTAGGGTGGGGTTAGTTATTAAACCTATCACACTCTCTAGATACCCCTTAGCACGTAAAGGAATATTATTTGGGGGTCCAGCCATGGAGAAGAGTTTAGACACGAGGAGAAGATAAGGAACACACCCATTATCAAGAAATCACATTAGGATTCTCTTTTTAACCTGTTCCTTAAAGCACTAGTGCTTAGGAAATCTATTGGAGGCAGAAGCAGTCAAGGGTAGCTTAGGGTTAGGGTTAGGGTTAGGGTGAGGGTTAGGGTACGGCTTAGGGTACGGGTTCGGGGAGGGGTTCGGGTAGGGCGTAGGGTATGGGTTAGGGTTAGGGTTAGGGCTAGTGTTAGGGTTAGGGCTCGGTTTAGGGTACGGGTTAGGATTAGGGTACGCGTTAGGGTTAGGGTAGGGGTTAGGGTTAGGGTACGCGTTAGGGTGAGGGTAGTTATTAAACCTATCACACTCTCTAGATACCCCTTAGCACGTAAAGGAATATTATTTGGGGGTCCAGCCATGGAGAAGAGTTTAGACACGAGGAGAAGATAAGGAACACACCCATTATCAAGAAATCACATTAGGATTCTCTTTTTAACCTGTTCCTTAAAACACTAGTGCTTAGGAAATCTATTGGAGGCAGAAGCAGTCAAGGGTAGCTTAGGTTTAGGGTTAGGGTTAGGGTGAGGGTTAGGGTACGGCTTAGGGTACGGGTTCGGGGAGGGGTTCGGGTAGGGCGTAGGGTATGGGTTAGGGTTAGGGTTAGGGCTAGGGTTAGGGTTAGGGCTCGGTTTAGGGTACGGATTAGGATTAGGGTACGCGTTAGTGTTAGGGTAGGGGTTAGGGTTAGGGTACGCGTTAGGGTGAGGGTAGATATTAAACCTATCCCACTCTCTAGATACCCCTTAGCACTTAAAGGAATATTATTTGGGGGTCCAGCCATGGAGAAGAGTTTAGACACGAGGAGAATATAAGGAACACACCCATTATCAAGAAATCACATTAGGATTCTCTTTTTAACCTGTTCCTTAAAACACTCGTGCTTAGGAAATCTATTGGAGGCAGAAGCAGTCAAGGGTAGCTTAGGGTTAGGGTTAGGGTTAGGGTGAGGGTTAGGGTATGGCTTAGGGTACGGGTTCGGGGAGGGGTTCGGGTAGGGCGTAGGGTATCGGTTAGGGTTAGGGTTAGGGTTAGTGTTAGGTTTAGGGCCTGGTTTAGGGTACGGGTTAGGATTAGGGTACGCGTTAGTGTTAGGGTAGGTGTTAGGGTTAGGGTACGCGATAGGGTGAGGTTAGTTATTAAACCTATCCCACTCTCTAGATACCCGTTAGCACGTAAAGGAATATTATTTGGGGGTCCAGCCATGGAGAAGAGTTTAGACAATAGGAGAAGATAAGGAACACACCCATTATCAAGAAATCACATTAGGATTCTCTTTTTAACCTGTTCCTTAAAACACTAGTGCTTAGGAAATCTATTGGAGGCAGAAGCCTTCAAGGGTAGCTTAGGGTTAGGGTTAGGGTTAGGGTGAGGGTTAGGGTACGGCTTACGATAAGGGTTCGGGGAGGGGTTCGGGTAGGGCGTAGGGTATGGGTTAGGGTTAGGGTTAGGGCTAGTGTTAGCGTTAGGGCTCGGTTTAGGGTACGGGTTAGGATTAGGGTATGCGTTAGGGTTAGGGTAGGGGTTAGGGTGAGGGTACGCATTAGGGTGAGGGTAGTTATTAAACCTATCCCACTCTCTAGATACCCCTTAGCACGTAAAGGAATATTATTTGGGGGTCCAGCCATGGAGAAGAGTTTAGACACGAGGAGAAGATAAGGAACACACCCATTATCAATAAATCACATTAGAATTCTCTTTTTAACCTGTTCCTTAAATCACTAGTGCTTAGGAAATCTTTTGGAGGCAGAAGCCGTCAAGGGTAGCTTAGGGTTAGGGTTAGGGTTAGGGTGAGGGTTAGGGTACGGCTTAGGGTACGGGTTCGGGGAGGGGTTCGGGTAGGGCGTAGGGTATGGGTTAGGGTTAGGGTTAGAGTTAGTGTTAGGGTTAGGGCTCGGTTTAGGGTATGGGTTAGGATAAGTTTACGCGTTAGGGTTAGGGTAGGGGTTAGTGTTAGGGTACGCGTTAGGGTGAGGGTAGTTATTAAACCTATCCCACTCTCTAGATACCCCTTAGCACGTAAAGGAATATTATTTGGGGGTCCAGCCATGGAGAAGAGTTTAGACACTAGGAGAAGATAAGGAACACACCCATTATCACGAAATCACATTAGGATTCTCTTTTTAACCTGTTCCTTAAAACACTAGTGCTTAGGAAATCTATTGGAGGCAGAAGCAGTCAAGGGTAGCTTAGGTTTAGGGTTTGGGTTAGGGTGAGGGCTAGGGTATGGCTTAGGGTACGGGTTCGGGGAGGGGTTCGGGTAGGGCGTAGGGTATGGGTTAGGGTTAGGTTTAGGGTTAGTCTTAGGATTAGGGCTCGGTTTAGGGTACGGGTTAGTATTAGGGTACGCGTTAGGGTTAGGGTAGGGGTTAGGGTTAGGGTACGCGATAGGGTGAGGGTAGTTATTAAACCTATCACACTCTCTAGATACCCTTTAGCACATAAAGGAATATTATTTGGGGGTCCATCCATGGAGAAGAGTATAGACACGAGGAGAAGATAAGGAACACACCCATTATCAAGAAATCACATTAGGATTCTCTTTTTAACATGTTCCTTAAAACACTAGTGCTTAGGAAATCTATTGGAGGCAGAAGCCGTCAAGGGTAGCTTAGGGTTAGGGTTAGGGTTAGGGTGAGGGTTAGGGTACGGCTTAGGGCACGGGTTCGGGGAGGGGTTCGGGTAGGGCGTAGGGTATGGGTTAGGGTTATGGTTAGGGTTAGTGTTAGGTTTAGGGCTCGGTTTAGGGTACGGGTTAGGATTAGGGTACGCGTTAGTGTTAGGGTAGGTGTTAGGGTTAGGGTACGCGATAGGGTGAGGTTAGTTATTAAACCTATCCCACTCTCTAGATACCCCTTAGCACGTAAAGGAATATTATTTGGGGGTCCAGCCATGGAGAAGAGTTTAGACACGAGGAGAAGATAAGGAACACACCCATTATCAAGAAATCACATTAGGATTCTCTTTTTAACCTGTTCCTTAAAACACTAGTGCTTAGGAAATCTATTGGAGGCAGAAGCAGTCAAGGGTAGCTTAGGGTTAGGGTTAGGGTTAGGGTGAGGGTTAGGGTATGGCTTAGGGTACGGGTTCGGGGAGGGGTTCGGGTAGGGCGTAGGGTATGGGTTAAGGTTAGGGTTAGGGTTAGTGTTAGGGTTAGGGCTCGGTTTAGGGTACGGGTTAGGATTAGGGTACGCGTTAGGGTTAGGGTAGGGGTTAGGGTTAGGGTACGCGTTAGGGTTGGGGTAGTTATTAAACCTATCACACTCTCTAGATACCCCTTAGCACGTAAAGGAATATTATTTGGGGGTCCAGCCATGGAGAAGAGTTTAGACACGAGGAGAAGATAAGGAACACACCCATTATCAAGAAATCACATTAGGATTCTCTTTTTAACCTGTTCCTTAAAACACTAGTGCTTAGGAAATATATTGGAGGCAGAAGCAGTCAAGGGTAGCTTAGGGTTAGGGTTAGGGTTAGGGTGAGGGTTAGGGTACGGCTTAGGGTACGGGTTCGGGGAGGGGTTCGGGTAGGGCGTAGGGTATGGGTTAGGGTTAGGGTTAGGGCTAGTGTTAGGGTTAGGGCTCGGTTTAGGGTACGGGTTAGGATTAGGGTACGCGTTAGGGTTAGGGTAGGGGTTAGGGTTAGGGTACGCGTTAGGGTGAGGGTAGTTATTAAACCTATCACACTCTCTAGATACCCCTTAGCACGTAAAGGAATATTATTTGGGGGTCCAGCCATGGAGAAGAGTTTAGACACGAGGAGAAGATAAGGAACACACCCATTATCAAGAAATCACATTAGGATTCTCTTTTTAACCTGTTCCTTAAAACACTAGTGCTTAGGAAATCTATTGGAGGCAGAAGCAGTCAAGAGTAGCTTAGGGTTAGGGTTAGGGTTAGGGTGAGGGCTAGGGTATGGCTTAGGGTACGGGTTCGGGGAGGGGTTTGGGTAGGGCATAGGGTATGGTTTAGGGTTAGGGTTAGGGTTAGTGTTAGGGTTAGGGCTCGGTTTAGGTACGGGTTAGGATTAGGGAACACGTTAGGGTTAGGGTAGGGGTTAGGGTTAGGGTACGTGTTAGGGTGAGGGTAGTTATTAAACCTATCACACTCTCTAGATACCCCTTAGCACATAAAGGAATATTATTTGGGGGTCCAGCCATGGAGAAGAGTTTAGACACGAGGAGAAGATAAGGAACACACCCATTATCAAGAAATCACATTAGGATTCTCTTTTTAACCTGTTCCTTAAAACACTAGTGCTTAGGAAATCTATTGGAGGCAGAAGCCGTCAAGGGTAGCTTAGGTTTAGGGGAAGGGTTAGGGTGAGGGTTAGGGTACGGCTTAGGGTACGGGTTCGGGGAGGGGTTCGGGTAGGGCGTAGGGTATGGGTTAGGGTTAGGGTTAGGACTAGGGTTAGGGTTAGGGCTCGGTTTAGGGTACGGGTTAGGATTAGGGTACGCGTTAGTGTTAGGGTAGGGGTTAGGGTTAGGGTACGTGATAGGGTGAGGTTAGTTATTAAACCTATCCCACTCTCTAGATACCCCTTAGCACGTAAAGGAATATTATTTGGGGGTCCAGCCATGGAGAAGAGTTTAGACACTAGGAGAAGATAAGGAACACACCCATTATCAAGAAATCACATTAGGATTCTCTTTTTAACCTGTTCCTTAAAACACTAGTGCTTAGGAAATCTATTGGAGGCAGAAGCAGTCAAGGGTAGCTTAGGGTTAGGGTTAGGGTTAGGGTGAGGGTTAGGGTATGGCTTAGGGTACGGGTTCGGGGAGGGGTTCGGGTAGGGCCTAGGGTATGGGTTAGGGTTAGGGTTAGGGTTAGTGTTAGGGTTAGGGCTCGGTTTAGGGTACGGTTTAGGATTAGGGTACGCGTTAGGGTTAGGGTAGGGGTTAGGGTTAGGGTACGCGTTAGGGTGGGGTTAGTTATTAAACCTATCACACTCTCTAGATACCCCTTAGCACGTAAAGGAATATTATTTGGGGGTCCAGCCATGGAGAAGAGTTTAGACACGAGGAGAAGATAAGGAACACACCCATTATCAAGAAATCACATTAGGATTCTCTTTTTAACCTGTTCCTTAAAACACTAGTGCTTAGGAAATCTATTGGAGGCAGAAGCAGTCAAGGGTAGCTTAGGGTTAGGGTTAGGGTTAGGGTGAGGGTTAGGGTACGGCTTAGGGTACGGGTTCGGGGAGGGGTTCGGGTAGGGCATAGGGTATGGGTTAGGGTTAGGGTTAGGGCTAGTGTTAGGGTTAGGGCTCGGTTTAGGGTACGGGTTAGGATTAGGGTACGCGTTAGGGTTAGGGTAGGCGTTAGGGTTAGGGTACGCGTTAGGGTGAGGGTAGTTATTAAACCTATCACACTCTCTAGATACCCCTTAGCACGTAAAGGAATATTATTTGGGGGTCCAGCCATGGAGAAGAGTTTAGACACGAGGAGAAGATAAGGAACACACCCATTATCAAGAAATCACATTAGGATTCTCTTTTTAACCTGTTCCTTAAAACACTAGTGCTTAGGAAATCTATTGGAGGCAGAAGCAGTCAAGAGTAGCTTAGGGTTAGGGTTAGGGTTAGGGTGAGGGCTAGGGTATGGCTTAGGGTACGGGTTCGGGGAGGGGTTTGGGTAGGGCATAGGGTATGGTTTAGGGTTAGGGTTAGGGTTAGTGTTAGGGTTAGGGCTCGGTTTAGGTACGGGTTAGGATTAGGGAACACGTTAGGGTTAGGGTAGGGGTTAGGGTTAGGGTACGTGTTAGGGTGAGGGTAGTTATTAAACCTATCACACTCTCTAGATACCCCTTAGCACATAAAGGAATATTATTTGGGGGTCCAGCCATGGAGAAGAGTTTAGACACGAGGAGAAGATAAGGAACACACCCATTATCAAGAAATCACATTAGGATTCTCTTTTTAACCTGTTCCTTAAAACACTAGTGCTTAGGAAATCTATTGGAGGCAGAAGCCGTCAAGGGTAGCTTAGGTTTAGGGTTAGGGTTAGGGTGAGGGTTAGGGTACGGCTTAGGGAACGGGTTCGGGGAGGGGTTCGGGTAGGGCGTAGGGTATGGGTTAGGGTTAGGGTTAGGACTAGGGTTAGGGTTAGGGCTCGGTTTAGGGTACGGGTTAGGATTAGGGTACGCGTTAGTGTTAGGGTAGGGGTTAGGGTTAGGGTACGTGATAGGGTGAGGTTAGTTATTAAACCTATCCCACTCTCTAGATACCCTTTAGCACGTAAAGGAATATTATTTGGGGGTCCAGCCATGGAGAAGAGTTTAGACACTAGGAGAAGATAAGGAACACACCCATTATCAAGAAATCACATTAGGATTCTCTTTTTAACCTGTTCCTTAAAACACTAGTGCTTAGGAAATCTATTGGAGGCAGAAGCAGTCAAGGGTAGCTTAGGGTTAGGGTTAGGGTTAGGGTGAGGGTTAGGGTACGGCTTAGGGTACGGGTTCGGGGAGGGGTTCGGGTAGGGCGTAGGGTATGGGTTAGGGTTAGGGTTAGGGCTAGGGTTAGGGTTAGGGCTCGGTTTAGGGTACGGGTTAGGATTAGGGTACGCGTTAGTGTTAGGGTAGGGGTTAGGGTTAGGGTACGCGTTAGGGTGAGGGTAGTTATTAAACCTATCCCACTCTCTAGATACCCCTTAGCACTTAAAGGAATATTATTTGGGGGTCCAGCCATGGAGAAGAGTTTAGACACGAGGAGAATATAAGGAACACACCCATTATCAAGAAATCACATTAGGATTCTCTTTTTAACCTGTTCCTTAAAACACTAGTGCTTAGGAAATCTATTGGAGGCAGAAGCCGTCAAGGGTAGCTTAGGGTTAGGGTTAGGGTTAGGGTGAGGGTTAGGGTACGGCTTACGATAAGGGTTCGGGGAGGGGTTCGGGTAGGGCGTAGGGTATGGGTTAGGGTTAGGGTTAGGGCTAGTGTTAGGGTTAGGGCTCGGTTTAGGGTACGGGTTAGGATTAGGGTATGCGTTAGGGTTAGGGTAGGGGTTAGGGTTAGGGTACGCGTTAGGGTGAGGGTAGTTATTAAACCTATCCCACTCTCTAGATACCCCTTAGCACGTAAAGGAATATTATTTGGGGGTCCAGCCATGGAGAAGAGTTTAGACACGAGGAGAAGATAAGGAACACACCCATTATCAATAAATCACATTAGAATTCTCTTTTTAACCTGTTCCTTAAATCACTAGTGCTTAGGAAATCTTTTGGAGGCAGAAGCCGTCAAGGGTAGCTTAGGGTTAGGGTTAGGGTTAGGGTGAGGGTTAGGGTACGGCTTAGGGTACGGGTTCGGGGAGGGGTTCGGGTAGGGCGTAGGGTATGGGTTAGGGTTAGGGTTAGAGTTAGTGTTAGGGTTAGGGCTCGGTTTAGGGTATGGGTTAGGATAAGTTTACGCGTTAGGGTTAGGGTAGGGGTTAGTGTTAGGGTACGCGTTAGGGTGAGGGTAGTTATTAAACCTATCCCACTCTCTAGATACCCCTTAGCACGTAAAGGAATATTATTTGGGGGTCCAGCCATGGAGAAGAGTTTAGACACTAGGAGAAGATAAGGAACACACCCATTATCACGAAATCACATTAGGATTCTCTTTTTAACCTGTTCCTTAAAACACTAGTGCTTAGGAAATCTATTGGAGGCAGAAGCAGTCAAGGGTAGCTTAGGTTTAGGGTTTGGGTTAGGGTGAGGTCTAGGGTATGGCTTAGGGTACGGGTTCGGGGAGGGGTTCGGGTAGGGCGTAGGGTATGGGTTAGGGTTAGGGTTAGGGTTAGTGTTAGGATTAGGGCTCGGTTTAGGGTACAGGTTAGTATTAGGGTACGCGTTAGGGTTAGGGTAGGGGTTAGGGTTAGGGTACGCGATAGGGTGAGGGTAGTTATTAAACCTATCACACTCTCTAGATACCCCTTAGCACATAAAGGAATATTATTTGGGGGTCCATCCATGGAGAAGAGTTTAGACACGAGGAGAAGATAAGGAACACACCCATTATCAAGAAATCACATTAGGATTCTCTTTTTAACATGTTCCTTAAAACACTAGTGCTTAGGAAATCTATTGGAGGCAGAAGCCGTCAAGGGTAGCTTAGGGTTAGGGTTAGGGTTAGGGTGAGGGTTAGGGTACGGCTTAGGGCACGGGTTCGGGGAGGGGTTCGGGTAGGGCGTAGGGTATGGGTTAGGGTTATGGTTAGGGTTAGTGTTAGGGTTAGGGCTCGGTTTAGGGTACGGGTTAGGATTAGGGTACGCGTTAGTGTTAGGGTAGGTGTTAGGGTTAGGGTACGCGATAGGGTGAGGTTAGTTATTAAACCTATCCCACTCTCTAGATACCCCTTAGCACGTAAAGGAATATTATTTGGGGGTCCAGCCATGGAGAAGAGTTTAGACACTAGGAGAAGATAAGGAACACACCCATTATCAAGAAATCACATTAGGATTCTCTTTTTAACCTGTTCCTTAAAACACTAGTGCTTAGGAAATCTATTGGAGGCAGAAGCAGTCAAGGGTAGCTTAGGGTTAGGGTTAGGGTTAGGGTGAGGGTTAGGGTATGGCTTAGGGTACGGGTTCGGGGAGGGGTTCGGGTAGGGCGTAGGGTATGGGTTAAGGTTAGGGTTAGGGTTAGTGTTAGGGTTAGGGCTCGGTTTAGGGTACGGGTTAGGATTAGGGTACGCGTTAGGGTTAGGGTAGGGGTTAGGGTTAGGGTACGCGTTAGGGTTGGGGTAGTTATTAAACCTATCACACTCTCTAGATACCCCTTAGCACGTAAAGGAATATTATTTGGGGGTCCAGCCATGGAGAAGAGTTTAGACACGAGGAGAAGATAAGGAACACACCCATTATCAAGAAATCACATTAGGATTCTCTTTTTAACCTGTTCCTTAAAACACTAGTGCTTAGGAAATATATTGGAGGCAGAAGCAGTCAAGGGTAGCTTAGGGTTAGGGTTAGGGTTAGGGTGAGGGCTAGGGTATGGCTTAGGGTACGGGTTCGGGGAGGGGTTTGGGTAGGGCATAGGGTATGGTTTAGGGTTAGGGTTAGGGTTAGTGTTAGGGTTAGGGCTCGGTTTAGGTACGGGTTAGGATTAGGGAACACGTTAGGGTTAGGGTAGGAGTTAGGGTTAGGGTACGTGTTAGGGTGAGGGTAGTTATTAAACCTATCACACTCTCTAGATACCCCTTAGCACATAAAGGAATATTATTTGGGGGTCCAGCCATGGAGAAGAGTTTAGACACGAGGAGAAGATAAGGAACACACCCATTATCAAGAAATCACATTAGGATTCTCTTTTTAACCTGTTCCTTAAAACACTAGTGCTTAGGAAATCTATTGGAGGCAGAAGCCGTCAAGGGTAGCTTAGGTTTAGGGTTAGGGTTAGGGTGAGGGTTAGGGTACGGCTTAGGGTACGGGTTCGGGGAGGGGTTCGGGTAGGGCGTAGGGTATGGGTTAGGGTTAGGGTTAGGACTAGGGTTAGGGTTAGGGCTCGGTTTAGGGTACGGGTTAGGATTAGGGTACGCGTTAGTGTTAGGGTAGGGGTTAGGGTTAGGGTACGCGTTAGGGTGAGGGTAGTTATTAAACCTATCCCACTCTCTAGATACCCCTTAGCACTTAAAGGAATATTATTTGGGGGTCCAGCCATGGAGAAGAGTTTAGACAATAGGAGAAGATAAGGAACACACCCATTATCAAGAAATCACATTAGGATTCTCTTTTTAACCTGTTCCTTAAAACACTAGTGCTTAGGAAATCTATTGGAGGCAGAAGCAGTCAAGGGTAGCTTAGGGTTAGGGTTAGGGTTAGGGTGAGGGTTAGGGTATGGCTTAGGGTACGGGTTCGGGGAGGGGTTCGGGTAGGGCGTAGGGTATGGGTTAGGATTAGCGTTAGGGTTAGTGTTAGGGTTAGGGCTCGGTTTAGGGTACGGGTTAGGATTAGGGTATGCGTTAGGGTTAGGGTAGGGGTTAGGGTTAGGGTACGCATTAGGGTGAGGGTAGTTATTAAACCTATCCCACTCTCTAGATACCCCTTAGCACGTAAAGGAATATTATTTGGGGGTCCAGCCATGGAGAAGAGTTTAGACACGAGGAGAAGATAAGGAACACACCCATTATCAATAAATCACATTAGAATTCTCTTTTTAACCTGTTCCTTAAATCACTAGTGCTTAGGAAATCTTTTGGAGGCAGAAGCCGTCAAGGGTAGCTTAGGGTTAGGGTTAGGGTTAGGGTGAGGGTTAGGGTACGGCTTAGGGTACGGGTTCGGGGAGGGGTTCGGGTAGGGCGTAGGGTATGGGTTAGGGTTAGGGTTAGAGTTAGTGTTAGGGTTAGGGCTCGGTTTAGGGTATGGGTTAGGATAAGTTTACGCGTTAGGGTTAGGGTAGGGGTTAGTGTTAGGGTACGCGTTAGGGTGAGGGTAGTTATTAAACCTATCCCACTCTCTAGATACCCCTTAGCACGTAAAGGAATATTATTTGGGGGTCCAGCCATGGAGAAGAGTTTAGACACTAGGAGAAGATAAGGAACACACCCATTATCACGAAATCACATTAGGATTCTCTTTTTAACCTGTTCCTTAAAACACTAGTGCTTAGGAAATCTATTGGAGGCAGAAGCAGTCAAGGGTAGCTTAGGTTTAGGGTTTGGGTTAGGGTGAGGGCTAGGGTATGGCTTAGGGTACTGGTTCGGGGAGGGGTTCGGGTAGGGCGTAGGGTATGGGTTAGGGTTAGGGTTAGGGTTAGTGTTAGGATTAGGGCTCGGTTTAAGGTACGGGTTAGTATTAGGGTACGCGTTAGGGTTAGGGTAGGGGTTAGGGTTAGGGTACGCGTTAGGGTGAGGGTAGTTATTAAACCTATCCCACTCTCTAGATACCCCTTAGCACGTAAAGGAATATTATTTGGGGGTCCAGCCATGGAGAAGAGTTTAGACACGAGGAGAAGATAAGGAACACACCCATTATCAAGAAATCACATTAGGATTCTCTTTTTAACCTGTTCCTTAAAACACTAGTGCTTAGGAAATCTATTGGAGGCAGAAGCAGTCAAGAGTAGCTTAGGGTTAGGGTTAGGGTTAGGGTGAGGGCTAGGGTATGGCTTAGGGTACGGGTTCGGGGAGGGGTTTGGGTAGGGCATAGGGTATGGTTTAGGGTTAGGGTTAGGGTTAGTGTTAGGGTTAGGGCTCGGTTTAGGTACGGGTTAGGATTAGGGAACACGTTAGGGTTAGGGTAGGGGTTAGGGTTAGGGTACGTGTTAGGGTGAGGGTAGTTATTAAACCTATCACACTCTCTAGATACCCCTTAGCACATAAAGGAATATTATTTGGGGGTCCAGCCATGGAGAAGAGTTTAGACACGAGGAGAAGATAAGGAACACTCCCATTATCAAGAAATCACATTAGGATTCTCTTTTTAACCTGTTCCTTAAAACACTAGTGCTTAGGAAATCTATTGGAGGCAGAAGCCGTCAAGGGTAGCTTAGGTTTAGGGTTAGGGTTAGGGTGAGGGTTAGGGTACGGCTTAGGGTACGGGTTCGGGGAGGGGTTCGGGTAGGGCGTAGGGTATGGGTTAGGGTTAGGGTTAGGACTAGGGTTAGGGTTAGGGCTCGGTTTAGGGTACGGGTTAGGATTAGGGTACGCGTTAGTGTTAGGGTAGGGGTTAGGGTTAGGGTATGCGTTAGGGTGAGGGTAGTTATTAAACCTATCCCACTCTCTAGATACCCCTTAGCACTTAAAGGAATATTATTTGGGGGTCCAGCCATGGAGAAGAGTTTAGACAATAGGAGAAGATAAGGAACACACCCATTATCAAGAAATCACATTAGGATTCTCTTTTTAACCTGTTCCTTAAAACACTAGTGCTTAGGAAATCTATTGGAGGCAGAAGCAGTCAAGGGTAGCTTAGGGTTAGGGTTAGGGTTAGGGTGAGGGTTAGGGTATGGCTTAGGGTACGGGTTCGGGGAGGGGTTCGGGTAGGGCGTAGGGTATGGGTTAGGATTAGCGTTAGGGTTAGTGTTAGGGTTAGGGCTCGGTTTAGGGTACGGGTTAGGATTAGGGTACGTGTTAGGGTTAGGGTAGGGGTTAGGGTTAGGGTACGCGTTAGGGTGGGTGTAGTTATTAAACCTATCACACTCTCTAGATACCCCTTAGCACGTAAAGGAATATTATTTGGGGGTCCAGCCATGGAGAAGAGTTTAGACACGAGGAGAAGATAAGGAACACACCCATTATCAAGAAATCACATTAGGATTGTCTTTTTAACCAGTTCCTTAAAACACTAGTGCTTAGGAAATCTATTGGAGGCAGAAGCCGTCAAGGGTAGCTTAGGGTTAGGGTTAGGGTTAGGGTGAGGGTTAGGGTACGGCTTACGATAAGGGTTCGGGGAGGGGTTCGGGTAGGGCGTAGGGTATGGGTTAGGGTTAGGGCTAGTGTTAGGGTTAGGGCTCGGTTTAGGGTACGGGTTAGGATTAGGGTATGCGTTAGGGTTAGGGTAGGGGTTAGGGTTAGGGTACGCGTTAGGGTGAGGGTAGTTATTAAACCTATCCCACTCTCTAGATACCCCTTAGCCCGTAAAGGAATATTATTTGGGGGTCCAGCCATGGAGAAGAGTTTAGACACGAGGAGAAGATAAGGAACACACCCATTATCAATAAATCACATTAGAATTCTCTTTTTAACCTGTTCCTTAAATCACTAGTGCTTAGGAAATCTTTTGGAGGCAGAAGCCGTCAAGGGTAGCTTAGGGTTAGGGTTAGGGTTAGGGTGAGGGTTAGGGTACGGCTTAGGGTACGGGTTCGGGGAGGGGTTCGGGTAGGGCGTAGGGTATGGGTTAGGGTTAGGGTTAGAGTTAGTGTTAGGGTTAGGGCTCGGTTTAGGGTATGGGTTAGGATAAGTTTACGCGTTAGGGTTAGGGTAGGGGTTAGTGTTAGGGTACGCGTTAGGGTGAGGGTAGTTATTAAACCTATCCCACTCTCTAGATACCCCATAGAACGTAAAGGAATATTATTTGGGGGTCCAGCCATGGAGAAGAGTTTAGACACTAGGAGAAGATAAGGAACACACCCATTATCACGAAATCACATTAGGATTCTCTTTTTAACCTGTTCCTTAAAACACTAGTGCTTAGGAAATCTATTGGAGGCAGAAGCAGTCAAGGGTAGCTTAGGTTTAGGGTTTGGGTTAGGGTGAGGGCTAGGGTATGGCTTAGGGTACGGGTTCGGGGAGGGGTTCGGGTAGGGCGTAGGGTATGGGTTAGGGTTAGGGTTAGGGTTAGTGTTAGGATTAGGGCTCGGTTTAGGGTACGGGTTAGGATTAGGGTACGCGTTAGGGTTAGGGTAGGGGTTAGGGTTAGGGTACGCGATAGGGTGAGGGTAGTTATTAAACCTATCACACTCTCTAGATACCCCTTAGCACATAAAGGAATATTATTTGGGGGTCCATCCATGGAGAAGAGTTTAGACACGAGGAGAAGATAAGGAACACACCCATTATCAAGAAATCACATTAGGATTCTCTTTTTAACATGTTCCTTAAAACACTAGTGCTTAGGAAATCTATTGGAGGCAGAAGCCGTCAAGGGTAGCTTAGGGTTAGGGTTAGGGTTAGGGTGAGGGTTAGGGTACGGCTTAGGGCACGGGTTCGGGGAGGGGTTCGGGTAGGGCGTAGGGTATGGGTTAGGGTTAGGGTTAGGGTTAGTTTTAGGGTTAGGGCTCGGTTTAGGGTACGGGTTAGAATTAGGGTACGTGTTAGGGTTAGTGTACGCGTTAGGGTGAGGGTAGTTATTAAACCTATTCCACTCTCTAGATACCCCGTAGCACGTACAGGAATATTATTGAGGGTCCAGCCATGGAGTAGAGTTTAGACACTAGGAGAAGATAAGGAACACACCCATTATCACGAAATCACATTAGGATTCTCTTTTTAACCTGTTCCTTAAAACACTAGTGCTTAGGAAATCTATTGGAGGCAGAAGCAGTCAAGGGTAGCTTAGGGTTAGGGTTAGGGTTAGGGTGAGGGTTAGGGTACGGCTTAGGGTACGGGTTCGGGGAGGGGTTCGGGTAGGGCGTATGGTATGGGTTAGGGTTAGGGTTAGGGCTAGGGTTAGGGTTAGGGCTCGGTTTAGGGTACGGGTTAGGATTAGGGTACGCGTTAGTGTTAGGGTAGGGGTTAGGGTTAGGGTACGCGTTAGGGGGAGGGTAGTTATTAAACCTATCCCACTCTCTAGATACCCCTTAGCACTTAAAGGAATATTATTTGGGGGTCCAGCCATGGAGAAGAGTTTAGACACGAGGAGAATATAAGGAACACACCCATTATCAAGAAATCACATTAGGATTCTCTTTTTAACCTGTTCCTTAAAACACTAGTGCTTAGGAAATCTATTGGAGGCAGAAGCAGTCAAGGGTAGCTTAGGGTTAGGGTTAGGGTTAGGGTGAGGGTTAGGGTATGGCTTAGGGTACGGGTTCGGGGAGGGGTTCGTGTAGGGCGTAGGGTATGGGTTAGGATTAGCGTTAGGGTTAGTGTTAGGGTTAGGGCTCGGTTTAGGGTACGGGTTAGGATTAGGGTACGTGTTAGGGTTAGGGTAGGGGTTAGGGTTAGGTTACGCGTTAGGGTGGGTGTAGTTATTAAACCTATCACACTCTCTAGATACCCCTTAGCACGTAAAGGAATATTATTTGGGGGTCCAGCCATGGAGAAGAGTTTAGACACGAGGAGAAGATAAGGAACACACCCATTATCAAGAAATCACATTAGGATTGTCTTTTTAACCAGTTCCTTAAAACACTAGTGCTTAGGAAATCTATTGGAGGCAGAAGCCGTCAAGGGTAGCTTAGGGTTAGGGTTAGGGTTAGGGTGAGGGTTAGGGTACGGCTTACGATAAGGGTTCGGGGAGGGGTTCGGGTAGGGCGTAGGGTATGGGTTAGGGTTAGGGCTAGTGTTAGGGTTAGGGCTCGGTTTAGGGTACGGGTTAGGATTAGGGTATGCGTTAGGGTTAGGGTAGGGGTTAGGGTTAGGGTACGCGTTAGGGTGAGGGTAGTTATTAAACCTATCCCACTCTCTAGATACCCCTTAGCACGTAAAGGAATATTATTTGGGGGTCCAGCCATGGAGAAGAGTTTAGACACGAGGAGAAGATAAGGAACACACCCATTATCAATAAATCACATTAGAATTCTCTTTTTAACCTGTTCATTAAATCACTAGTGCTTAGGAAATCTTTTGGAGGCAGAAGCCGTCAAGGGTAGCTTAGGGTTAGGGTTAGGGTTAGGGTGAGGGTTAGGGTACGGCTTAGGGTACGGGTTCGGGGAGGGGTTCGGGTAGGGCGTAGGGTATGGGTTAGGCTTAGGGTTAGAGTTAGTGTTAGGGTTAGGGCTCGGTTTAGGGTATGGGTTAGGATAAGTTTACGCGTTAGGGTTAGGGTAGGGGTTAGTGTTAGGGTACGCGTTAGGGTGAGGGTAGTTATTAAACCTATCCCACTCTCTAGATACCCCTTAGCACGTAAAGGAATATTATTTGGGGGTCCAGCCATGGAGAAGAGTTTAGACACTAGGAGAAGATAAGGAACACACCCATTATCACGATATCACATTAGGATTCTCTTTTTAACCTGTTCCTTAAAACACTAGTGCTTAGGAAATCTATTGGAGGCAGAAGCAGTCAAGGGTAGCTTAGGTTTAGGGTTTGGGTTAGGGTGAGGGCTAGGGTATGGCTTAGGGTACGGGTTCGGGGAGGGGTTCGGGTAGGGCGTAGGGTATGGGTTAGGGTTAGGGTTAGGGTTAGTGTTAGGATTAGGGCTCGGTTTAGGGTACGGGTTAGGATTAGGGTACGCGTTAGGGTTAGGGTAGGGGTTAGGGTTAGGGTACGCGATAGGGTGAGGGTAGTTATTAAACCTATCACACTCTCTAGATACCCCTTAGCACATAAAGGAATATTATTTGGGGGTCCATCCATGGAGAAGAGTTTAGACACGAGGAGAAGATAAGGAACACACCCATTATCAAGAAATCACATTAGGATTCTCTTTTTAACATGTTCCTTAAAACACTAGTGCTTAGGAAATCTATTGGAGGCAGAAGCCGTCAAGGGTAGCTTAGGGTTAGGGTTAGGGTTAGGGTGAGGGTTAGGGTACGGCTTAGGGCACGGGTTCGGGGAGGGGTTCGGGTAGGGCGTAGGGTATGGGTTAGGGTTATGGTTAGGGTTAGTGTTAGGGTTAGGGCTCGGTTTAGGGTACGGGTTAGGATTAGGGTACGTGATAGGGTTAGTGTACGCGTTAGGGTGAGGGTAGTTATTAAACCTATTCCACTCTCTAGATACCCCTTAGCACGTACAGGAATATTATTGGGGGTCCAGCCATGGAGAAGAGTTTAGACACTAGGAGAAGATAAGGAACACACCCATTATCACGAAATCACATTAGGATTCTCTTTTTAACCTGTTCCTTAAAACACTAGTGCTTAGGAAATCTATTGGAGGCAGAAGCAGTCAAGGGTAGCTTAGGGTTAGTGTTAGGGTTAGGGTGAGGGTTAGGGTATGGCTTAGGGTACGGGTTCAGGGAGGGGTTCCGGTAGGGCGTAGGGTATGGGTTAGGGTTAGGGTTAGGGTTAGTGTTAGGGTTAGGGCTCGGTTTAGGGTACGGGTTAGGATTAGGGTACGCGTTAGGGTTAGGGTAGGGGTTAGGGTTAGGGTACGCGATAGGGTGAGGGTAGTTATTAAACCTATCCCACTCTCTAGATACCCCTTAGCACATAAAGGAATATTATTTGGGGGTCCATCCATGGAGAAGAGTTTAGACACGAGGAGAAGATAAGGAACACACCCATTATCAAGAAATCACATTAGGATTCTCTTTTTAACATGTTCCTTAAAACACTAGTGCTTAGGAAATCTATTGGAGGCAGAAGCCGTCAAGGGTAGCTTAGGGTTAGGGTTAGGGTTAGGGTGAGGGTTAGGGTACGGCTTAGGGCACTGGTTCGGGGAGGTGTTCGGGTAGGGCGTAGGTTATGGGTTAGGGTTATGGTTAGGGTTAGTGTTAGGGTTAGGGCTCGGTTTAGGGTACGGGTTAGGATTAGGGTACGTGTTAGGGTTAGTGTACGCGTTAGGGTGAGGGTAGTTATTAAACCTATTCCACTCTCTAGATACCCCTTAGCACGTACAGGGATAGTATTGGGGGTCCAGCCATGGAGAAGAGTTTAGACACTAGGAGAAGATAAGGAACACACCCATTATCACGAAATCACATTAGGATTCTCTTTTTAACCTGTTCCTTAAAACACTAGTGCTTAGGAAATCTATTGGAGGCAGAAGCAGTCAAGGGTAGCTTAGGGTTAGTGTTAGGGTTAGGGTGAGGGTTAGGGTATGGCTTAGGGTACGGGTTCAGGGAGGGGTTCGGGTAGGGCGTAGGGTATGGGTTAGGGTTAGGGTTAGGGTTAGTGTTAGGGTTAGGGCTCGGTTTAGGGTATGTGTTAGGATTAGGGTACTCGTTAGGGTTAGGTTAGCGGTTAGGGTTAGGTTACGCGTTAGGGTGAGGGTAGTTATTAAACCTATCCCACTCTCTAGATACCCCTTAGCCCGTAAAGGAATATTATTTGGGGGTCCAGCCATGGAGAAGAGTTTAGACACGAGGAGAATATAAGGAACACACCCATTATCAAGAAATCACATTAGGATTCTCTTTTTAACCTGTTCCTTAAAACACTAGTGCTTAGGAAATCTATTGGAGGCAGAAGCAGTCAAGGGTAGCTTAGGGTTAGGGTTAGGGTTAGGGTGAGGGTTAGGGTATGGCTTAGGGTACGGCTTCGGGGAGGGGTTCGGTTAGGGCGTAGGGTATGGTTTAGGGTTAGTGTTAGGGTTAGTGTTAGGGTTAGGGCTCGGTTTAGGGTACGGGTTAGGATTAGGGTACGCGTTAGGGTGGGGGTAGTTATTAAACCTATCACACTCTCTAGATACCCCTTAGCACGTAAAGGAATATTATTTGGGGGTCCAGCCATGGAGAAGAGTTTAGACACGAGGAGAAGATAAGGAACACACCCATTATCACGAAATCACATTAGGATTCTCTTTTTAACCTGTTCCTTAAAACACTAGTGCTTAGGAAATGTATTGGATGCAGAAGCAGTCAAGGGTAGCTTAGGTTTAGGGTTTGGGTTAGGGTGAGGGCTAGGGTATGGCTTAGGGTACGGGTTCGGGGAGGGGTTCGGGTAGGGCGTAGGGTATGGGTTAGGGTTAGGGTTAGGGTTAGTGTTAGGATTAGGGCTCGGTTTAGGGTACGGGTTAGGATTAGGGTACGCGTTAGGGTTAGGGTAGGGGTTAGGGTTAGGGTACGCGATAGGGTGAGGGTAGTTATTAAACCTATCACACTCTCTAGATACCCCTTAGCACATAAAGGAATATTATTTGGGGGTCCATCCATGGAGAAGAGTTTAGACACGAGGAGAAGATAAGGAACACACCCATTATCAAGAAATCACATTAGGATTCTCTTTTTAACATGTTCCTTAAAACACTAGTGCTTAGGAAATCTATTGGAGGCAGAAGCCGTCAAGGGTAGCTTAGGGTTAGGGTTAGGGTTAGGGTGAGGGTTAGGGTACGGCTTACGATAAGGGTTCGGGGAGGGGTTCGGGTAGGGCGTAGGGTATGGGTTAGGGTTAGGGCTAGTGTTAGGGTTAGGGCTCGGTTTAGGGTACGGGTTAGGATTAGGGTATGCGTTAGGGTTAGGGTAGGGGTTAGGGTTAGGGTACGCGTTAGGGTGAGGGTAGTTATTAAACCTATCCCACTCTCTAGATACCCCTTAGCACGTAAAGGAATATTATTTGGGGGTCCAGCCATGGAGAAGAGTTTAGACACGAGGAGAAGATAAGGAACACACCCATTATCAATAAATCACATTAGAATTCTCTTTTTAACCTGTTCATTAAATCACTAGTGCTTAGGAAATCTTTTGGAGGCAGAAGCCGTCAAGGGTAGCTTAGGGTTAGGGTTAGGGTTAGGGTGAGGGTTAGGGTACGGCTTAGGGTACGGGTTCGGGGAGGGGTTCGGGTAGGGCGTAGGGTATGGGTTAGGCTTAGGGTTAGAGTTAGTGTTAGGGTTAGGGCTCGGTTTAGGGTATGGGTTAGGATAAGTTTACGCGTTAGGGTTAGGGTAGGGGTTAGTGTTAGGGTACGCGTTAGGGTGAGGGTAGTTATTAAACCTATCCCACTCTCTAGATACCCCTTAGCACGTAAAGGAATATTATTTGGGGGTCCAGCCATGGAGAAGAGTTTAGACACTAGGAGAAGATAAGGAACACACCCATTATCACGATATCACATTAGGATTCTCTTTTTAACCTGTTCCTTAAAACACTAGTGCTTAGGAAATCTATTGGAGGCAGAAGCAGTCAAGGGTAGCTTAGGTTTAGGGTTTGGGTTAGGGTGAGGGCTAGGGTATGGCTTAGGGTACGGGTTCGGGGAGGGGTTCGGGTAGGGCGTAGGGTATGGGTTAGGGTTAGGGTTAGGGTTAGTGTTAGGATTAGGGCTCGGTTTAGGGTACGGGTTAGGATTAGGGTACGCGTTAGGGTTAGGGTAGGGGTTAGGGTTAGGGTACGCGATAGGGTGAGGGTAGTTATTAAACCTATCACACTCTCTAGATACCCCTTAGCACATAAAGGAATATTATTTGGGGGTCCATCCATGGAGAAGAGTTTAGACACGAGGAGAAGATAAGGAACACACCCATTATCAAGAAATCACATTAGGATTCTCTTTTTAACATGTTCCTTAAAACACTAGTGCTTAGGAAATCTATTGGAGGCAGAAGCCGTCAAGGGTAGCTTAGGGTTAGGGTTAGGGTTAGGGTGAGGGTTAGGGTACGGCTTAGGGCACGGGTTCGGGGAGGGGTTCGGGTAGGGCGTAGGGTATGGGTTAGGGTTATGGTTAGGGTTAGTGTTAGGGTTAGGGCTCGGTTTAGGGTACGGGTTAGGATTAGGGTACGTGATAGGGTTAGTGTACGCGTTAGGGTGAGGGTAGTTATTAAACCTATTCCACTCTCTAGATACCCCTTAGCACGTACAGGAATATTATTGGGGGTCCAGCCATGGAGAAGAGTTTAGACACTAGGAGAAGATAAGGAACACACCCATTATCACGAAATCACATTAGGATTCTCTTTTTAACCTGTTCCTTAAAACACTAGTGCTTAGGAAATCTATTGGAGGCAGAAGCAGTCAAGGGTAGCTTAGGGTTAGTGTTAGGGTTAGGGTGAGGGTTAGGGTATGGCTTAGGGTACGGGTTCAGGGAGGGGTTCGGGTAGGGCGTAGGGTATGGGTTAGGGTTAGGGTTAGGGTTAGTGTTAGGGTTAGGGCTCGGTTTAGGGTACGGGTTAGGATTAGGGTACGCGTTAGGGTTAGGGTAGGGGTTAGGGTTAGGGTACGCGATAGGGTGAGGGTAGTTATTAAACCTATCCCACTCTCTAGATACCCCTTAGCACATAAAGGAATATTATTTGGGGGTCCATCCATGGAGAAGAGTTTAGACACGAGGAGAAGATAAGGAACACACCCATTATCAAGAAATCACATTAGGATTCTCTTTTTAACATGTTCCTTAAAACACTAGTGCTTAGGAAATCTATTGGAGGCAGAAGCCGTCAAGGGTAGCTTAGGGTTAGGGTTAGGGTTAGGGTGAGGGTTAGGGTACGGCTTAGGGCACTGGTTCGGGGAGGTGTTCGGGTAGGGCGTAGGTTATGGGTTAGGGTTATGGTTAGGGTTAGTGTTAGGGTTAGGGCTCGGTTTAGGGTACGGGTTAGGATTAGGGTACGTGTTAGGGTTAGTGTACGCGTTAGGGTGAGGGTAGTTATTAAACCTATTCCACTCTCTAGATACCCCTTAGCACGTACAGGGATAGTATTGGGGGTCCAGCCATGGAGAAGAGTTTAGACACTAGGAGAAGATAAGGAACACACCCATTATCACGAAATCACATTAGGATTCTCTTTTTAACCTGTTCCTTAAAACACTAGTGCTTAGGAAATCTATTGGAGGCAGAAGCAGTCAAGGGTAGCTTAGGGTTAGTGTTAGGGTTAGGGTGAGGGTTAGGGTATGGCTTAGGGTACGGGTTCAGGGAGGGGTTCGGGTAGGGCGTAGGGTATGGGTTAGGGTTAGGGTTAGGGTTAGTGTTAGGGTTAGGGCTCGGTTTAGGGTATGTGTTAGGATTAGGGTACTCGTTAGGGTTAGGTTAGCGGTTAGGGTTAGGTTACGCGTTAGGGTGAGGGTAGTTATTAAACCTATCCCACTCTCTAGATACCCCTTAGCCCGTAAAGGAATATTATTTGGGGGTCCAGCCATGGAGAAGAGTTTAGACACGAGGAGAATATAAGGAACACACCCATTATCAAGAAATCACATTAGGATTCTCTTTTTAACCTGTTCCTTAAAACACTAGTGCTTAGGAAATCTATTGGAGGCAGAAGCAGTCAAGGGTAGCTTAGGGTTAGGGTTAGGGTTAGGGTGAGGGTTAGGGTATGGCTTAGGGTACGGCTTCGGGGAGGGGTTCGGTTAGGGCGTAGGGTATGGGTTAGGGTTAGGGTTAGGGTTAGTGTTAGGGTTAGGGCTCGGTTTAGGGTACGGGTTAGGATTAGGGTACGCGTTAGGGTGGGGGTAGTTATTAAACCTATCACACTCTCTAGATACCCCTTAGCACGTAAAGGAATATTATTTGGGGGTCCAGCCATGGAGAAGAGTTTAGACACGAGGAGAAGATAAGGAACACACCCATTATCACGAAATCACATTAGGATTCTCTTTTTAACCTGTTCCTTAAAACACTAGTGCTTAGGAAATGTATTGGATGCAGAAGCAGTCAAGGGTAGCTTAGGTTTAGGGTTTGGGTTAGGGTGAGGGCTAGGGTATGGCTTAGGGTACGGGTTCGGGGAGGGGTTCGGGTAGGGCGTAGGGTATGGGTTAGGGTTAGGGTTAGGGTTAGTGTTAGGATTAGGGCTCGGTTTAGGGTACGGGTTAGGATTAGGGTACGCGTTAGGGTTAGGGTAGGGGTTAGGGTTAGGGTACGCGATAGGGTGAGGGTAGTTATTAAACCTATCACACTCTCTAGATACCCCTTAGCACATAAAGGAATATTATTTGGGGGTCCATCCATGGAGAAGAGTTTAGACACGAGGAGAAGATAAGGAACACACCCATTATCAAGAAATCACATTAGGATTCTCTTTTTAACATGTTCCTTAAAACACTAGTGCTTAGGAAATCTATTGGAGGCAGAAGCCGTCAAGGGTAGCTTAGGGTTAGGGTTAGGGTTAGGGTGAGGGTTAGGGTACGGCTTAGGGCACGGGTTCGGGGAGGGGTTCGGGTAGGGCGTAGGGTATGGGTTAGGGTTAGGGTTAGGGTTAGTGTTAGGGTTAGGGCTCGGTTTAGGGTACGGTTTAGGATTAGGGTACGTGTTAGGGTTAGTGTACGCGTTAGGGTGAGGGTAGTTATTAAACCTATTCCACTCTCTAGATACCCCTTAGCACGTACAGGAATATTATTGAGGGTCCAGCCATGGAGAAGAGTTTAGACACTAGGAGAAGATAAGGAACACACCCATTATCACGAAATCACATTAGGATTCTCTTTTTAACCTGTTCCTTAAAACACTAGTGCTTAGGAAATCTATTGGAGGCAGAAGCAGTCAAGGGTAGCTTAGGGTTAGGGTTAGGGTTAGGGTGAGGGTTAGGGTACAGCTTAGGGTACGGGTTCGGCGAGGGGTTCGGGTAGGGCGTATGGTATGGGTTAGGGTTAGGGTTAGGGCTAGGGTTAGGGTTAGGGCTCGGTTTAGGGTACGGGTTAGGATTAGGGTACGCGTTAGTGTTAGGGTAGGGGTTAGGGTTAGGGTACGCGTTAGGGTGAGGGTAGTTATTAAACCTATCCCACTCTCTAGATACCCCTTAGCACTTAAAGGAATATTATTTGGGTGTCCAGCCATGGAGAAGAGTTTAGACACGAGGAGAATATAAGGAACACACCCATTATCAAGAAATCACATTAGGATTCTCTTTTTAACCTGTTCCTTAAAACACTAGTGCTTAGGAAATCTATTGGAGGCAGAAGCAGTCAAGGGTAGCTTAGGGTTAGGGTTAGGGTTAGGGTGAGGGTTAGGGTATGGCTTAGGGTACGGGTTCGGGGAGGGGTTCGTGTAGGGCGTAGGGTATGGGTTAGGATTAGCGTTAGGGTTAGTGTTAGGGTTAGGGCTCGGTTTAGGGTACGGGTTAGGATTAGGGTACGTGTTAGGGTTAGGGTAGGGGTTAGGGTTAGGTTTCGCGTTAGGGTGGGTGTAGTTATTAAACCTATCACACTCTCTAGATACCCCTTAGCACGTAAAGGAATATTATTTGGGGGTCCAGCCATGGAGAAGAGTTTAGACACGAGGAGAAGATAAGGAACACACCCATTATCAAGAAATCACATTAGGATTGTCTTTTTAACCAGTTCCTTAAAACACTAGTGCTTAGGAAATCTATTGGAGGCAGAAGCCGTCAAGGGTAGCTTAGGGTTAGGGTTAGGGTTAGGGTGAGGGTTAGGGTACGGCTTACGATAAGGGTTCGGGGAGGGGTTCGGGTAGGGCGTAGGGTATGGGTTAGGGTTAGGGCTAGTGTTAGGGTTAGGGCTCGGTTTAGGGTACGGGTTAGGATTAGGGTATGCGTTAGGGTTAGGGTAGGGGTTAGGGTTAGGGTACGCGTTAGGGTGAGGGTAGTTATTAAACCTATCCCACTCTCTAGATACCCCTTAGCACGTAAAGGAATATTATTTGGGGGTCCAGCCATGGAGAAGAGTTTAGACACGAGGAGAAGATAAGGAACACACCCATTATCAATAAATCACATTAGAATTCTCTTTTTAACCTGTTCCTTAAATCACTAGTGCTTAGGAAATCTTTTGGAGGCAGAAGCCGTCAAGGGTAGCTTAGGGTTAGGGTTAGGGTTAGGGTGAGGGTTAGGGTACGGCTTAGGGTACGGGTTCGGGGAGGGGTTCGGGTAGGGCGTAGGGTATGGGTTAGGCTTAGGGTTAGAGTTAGTGTTAGGGTTAGGGCTCGGTTTAGGGTATGGGTTAGGATAAGTTTACGCGTTAGGGTTAGGGTAGGGGTTAGTGTTAGGGTACGCGTTAGGGTGAGGGTAGTTATTAAACCTATCCCACTCTCTAGATACCCCTTAGCACGTAAAGGAATATTATTTGGGGGTCCAGCCATGGAGAAGAGTTTAGACACTAGGAGAAGATAAGGAACACACCCATTATCACGATATCACATTAGGATTCTCTTTTTAACCTGTTCCTTAAAACACTAGTGCTTAGGAAATCTATTAGAGGCAGAAGCAGTCAAGGGTAGCTTAGGTTTAGGGTTTGGGTTAGGGTGAGGGCTAGGGTATGGCTTAGGGTACGGGTTCGGGGAGGGGTTCGGGTAGGGCGTAGGGTATGGGTTAGGGTTAGGGTTAGGGTTAGTGTTAGGATTAGGGCTCGGTTTAGGGTACGGGTTAGGATTAGGGTACGCGTTAGGGTTAGGGTAGGGGTTAGGGTTAGGGTACGCGATAGGGTGAGGGTAGTTATTAAACCTATCACACTCTCTAGATACCCCTTAGCACATAAAGGAATATTATTTGGGGGTCCATCCATGGAGAAGAGTTTAGACACGAGGAGAAGATAAGGAACACACCCATTATCAAGAAATCACATTAGGATTCTCTTTTTAACATGTTCCTTAAAACACTAGTGCTTAGGAAATCTATTGGAGGCAGAAGCCGTCAAGGGTAGCTTAGGGTTAGGGTTAGGGTTAGGGTGAGGGTTAGGGTACGGCTTAGGGCACGGGTTCGGGGAGGGGTTCGGGTAGGGCGTAGGGTATGGGTTAGGGTTAGGGTTAGGGTTAGTGTTAGGGTTAGGGCTCGGTTTAGGGTACGGGTTAGGATTAGGGTACGTGATAGGGTTAGTGTACGCGTTAGGGTGAGGGTAGTTATTAAACCTATTCCACTGTCTAGATACCCCTTAGCACGTACAGGAATATTATTGGGGGTCCAGCCATGGAGAAGAGTTTAGACACTAGGAGAAGATAAGGAACACACCCATTATCACGAAATCACATTAGGATTCTCTTTTTAACCTGTTCCTTAAAACACTAGTGCTTAGGAAATCTATTGGAGGCAGAAGCAGTCAAGGGTAGCTTAGGGTTAGTGTTAGGGTTAGGGTGAGGGTTAGGGTATGGCTTAGGGTACGGGTTCAGGGAAGGGTTCGGGTAGGGCGTAGGGTATGGGTTAGGGTTAGGGTTAGGGTTAGTGTTAGGGTTAGGGCTCGGTTTAGGGTACGGGTTAGGATTAGGGTACGCGTTAGGGTTAGGGTAGGGGTTAGGGTTAGGGTACGCGATAGGGTGAGGGTAGTTATTAAACCTATCACACTCTCTAGATACCCCTTAGCACATAAAGGAATATTATTTGGGGGTCCATCCATGGAGAAGAGTTTAGACACGAGGAGAAGATAAGGAACACACCCATTATCAAGAAATCACATTAGGATTCTCTTTTTAACATGTTCCTTAAAACACTAGTGCTTAGGAAATCTATTGGAGGCAGAAGCCGTCAAGGGTAGCTTAGGGTTAGGGTTAGGGTTAGGGTGAGGGTTAGGGTACGGCTTAGGGCACTGGTTCGGGGAGGTGTTCGGGTAGGGCGTAGGGTATGGGTTAGGGTTAGGGTTAGGGTTAGTGTTAGGGTTAGGGCTCGGTTTAGGGTACGGGTTAGGATTAGGGTACGTGTTAGGGTTAGTGTACGCGTTAGGGTGAGGGTAGTTATTAAACCTATTCCACTCTCTAGATACCCCTTAGCACGTACAGGAATAGTATTGGGGGTCCAGCCATGGAGAAGAGTTTAGACACTAGGAGAAGATAAGGAACACACCCATTATCAAGAAATCACATTAGGATTCTCTTTTTAACCTGTTCCTTAAAACACTAGTGCTTAGGAAATCTATTGGAGGCAGAAGCAGTCAAGGGTAGCTTAGGGTTAGGGTTAGGGTTAGGGTGAGGGTTAGGGTATGGCTTAGGGTACGGGTTCGGGGAGGGGTTCGGGTATGCGTAGGGTATGGTTTAGGATTAGCGTTAGGGTTAGTGTTAGGGTTAGGGCTCGGTTTAGGGTACGGGTTAGGATTAGGGTACGTGTTAGGGTTAGGGTAGGGGGTAGGGTTAGGGTACGCGTTAGGGTGGGTGTAGTTATTAAACCTATCACACTCTCTAGATACCCCTTAGCACGTAAAGGAATATTATTTGGGGTTCCAGCCATGGAGAAGAGTTTAGACACGAGGAGAAGATAAGGAACACACCCATTATCAAGAAATCACATTAGGATTCTCTTTTTAACCAGTTCCTTAAAACACTAGTGCTTAGGAAATCTATTGGAGGCAGAAGCCGTCAAGAGTAGCTTAGGGTTAGGGTTAGGGTTAGGGTGAGGGTTAGGGTACGGCTTACGATAAGGGTTCGGAGAGGGGTTCGTGTAGGGCGTAGGGTATGGGTTAGGGTTAGGGTTAGGGCTAGTGTTAGGGTTAGGGCTCGGTTTAGGGTACGGGTTAGGATTAGGGTATGCGTTAGGGTTTGGGTAGGGGTTAGGGTTAGGGTACGCGTTAGGGTGAGGGTAGTTATTAAACCTATCCCACTCTCTAGATACCCCTTAGCACGTAAAGGAATATTATTTGGGGGTCCAGCCATGGAGAAGAGTTTAGACACGAGGAGAAGATAAGGAACACACCCATTATCAATAAATCACATTAGAATTCTCTTTTTAACCTGTTCCTTAAATCACTAGTGCTTAGGAAATCTTTTGGAGGCAGAAGCCGTCAAGGGTAGCTTAGGGTTAGGGTTTGGGTTAGGGTGAGGGCTAGGGTATGGCTTAGGGTACCGGTTCGGGGAGGGGTTCGGGTAGGGCGTAGGGTATGGGTTAGGGTTAGGGTTTGGGTTAGTGTTAGGATTAGGGCTCGGTTTAGGGTACGGGTTAGGATTAGGGTACGCGTTAGGGTTAGGGTAGGGGTTAGGGTTAGGGTACGCGATAGGGTGAGGGTAGTTATTAAACCTATCACACTCTCTAGATACCCCTTAGCACGTACAGGAATATTATTGGGGGTCCAGCCATGGAGAAGAGTTTAGACACTAGGAGAAGATAAGGAACACACCCATTATCACGAAATCACATTAGGATTCTCTTTTTAACCTGTTCCTTAAAACACTAGTGCTTAGGAAATCTATTGGAGGCAGAAGCAGTCAAGGGTAGCTTAGGGTTAGTGTTAGGGTTAGGGTGAGGGTTAGGGTATGGCTTAGGGTACGGGTTCAGGGAAGGGTTCGGGTAGGGCGTAGGGTATGGGTTAGGGTTAGGGTTAGGGTTAGTGTTAGGGTTAGGGCTCGGTTTAGGGTACGGGTTAGGATTAGGGTACGCGTTAGGGTTAGGGTAGGGGTTAGGGTTAGGGTACGCGATAGGGTGAGGGTAGTTATTAAACCTATCACACTCTCTAGATACCCCTTAGCACATAAAGGAATATTATTTGGGGGTCCATCCATGGAGAAGAGTTTAGACACGAGGAGAAGATAAGGAACACACCCATTATCAAGAAATCACATTAGGATTCTCTTTTTAACATGTTCCTTAAAACACTAGTGCTTAGGAAATCTATTGGAGGCAGAAGCCGTCAAGGGTAGCTTAGGGTTAGGGTTAGGGTTAGGGTGAGGGTTAGGGTACGGCTTAGGGCACTGGTTCGGGGAGGTGTTCGGGTAGGGCGTAGGGTATGGGTTAGGGTTAGGGTTAGGGTTAGTGTTAGGGTTAGGGCTCGGTTTAGGGTACGGGTTAGGATTAGGGTACGTGTTAGGGTTAGTGTACGCGTTAGGGTGAGGGTAGTTATTAAACCTATTCCACTCTCTAGATACCCCTTAGCACGTACAGGAATAGTATTGGGGGTCCAGCCATGGAGAAGAGTTTAGACACTAGGAGAAGATAAGGAACACACCCATTATCAAGAAATCACATTAGGATTCTCTTTTTAACCTGTTCCTTAAAACACTAGTGCTTAGGAAATCTATTGGAGGCAGAAGCAGTCAAGGGTAGCTTAGGGTTAGGGTTAGGGTTAGGGTGAGGGTTAGGGTATGGCTTAGGGTACGGGTTCGGGGAGGGGTTCGGGTATGCGTAGGGTATGGTTTAGGATTAGCGTTAGGGTTAGTGTTAGGGTTAGGGCTCGGTTTAGGGTACGGGTTAGGATTAGGGTACGTGTTAGGGTTAGGGTAGGGGGTAGGGATAGGGTACGCGTTAGGGTGGGTGTAGTTATTAAACCTATCACACTCTCTAGATACCCCTTAGCACGTAAAGGAATATTATTTGGGGGTCCAGCCATGGAGAAGAGTTTAGACACGAGGAGAAGATAAGGAACACACCCATTATCAAGAAATCACATTAGGATTCTCTTTTTAACCAGTTCCTTAAAACACTAGTGCTTAGGAAATCTATTGGAGGCAGAAGCCGTCAAGAGTAGCTTAGGGTTAGGGTTAGGGTTAGGGTGAGGGTTAGGGTACGGCTTACGATAAGGGTTCGGAGAGGGGTTCGTGTAGGGCGTAGGGTATGTGTTAGGGTTAGGGTTAGGGCTAGTGTTAGGGTTAGGGCTCGGTTTAGGGTACGGGTTAGGATTAGGGTATGCGTTAGGGTTAGGGTAGGGGTTAGGGTTAGGGTACGCGTTAGGGTGAGGGTAGTTATTAAACCTATTCCACTCTCTAGATACCCCTTAGCACGTAGAGGAATATTATTGGGGGTCCAGCCATGGAGAAGAGTTTAGACACTAGGAGAAGATAAGGAACACACCCATTATCACGAAATCACATTAGGATTCTCTTTTTAACCTGTTCCTTAAAACACTAGTGCTTAGGAAATCTATTGGAGGCAGAAGCAGTCAAGGGTAGCTTAGGGTTAGTGTTAGGCTTA